>NW_009921505.1:0-52188 GCF_000696875.1 Nestor notabilis | reverse complement strand
ATGGTATCAGTCTTTCCCAGGTGCTGCTGCAGTGCGTGGTGAGACAACGGAATGCTGGATTTGGTCCCAGCTTCCCTCAGCATTCAGTGCTCCTGTGGTAGGATGTGGTCAGGAGCTTCAACAGTCATTTTCTCTATGCAGGAAATGCTGAGCAGTTGAAACCAAAATTTTGTTTGAAAAAAATAGTGCTTTTTGTGAAAAACTGTGCATTAGAGGTCAAAATGAGTAGACAATAAATCCAATGTCAGCCTTTCCACAAATTAAGTGTTCTGACCAGTGGACTATTTGCTAGCTCTTTTAGTGTCATTTTTACTGTCAGCATATGAAGGATTTCTTTTCCTCTGTGGAAAAGAGAATAAAATTCGTAATCTCAAAAAGTGTGGCAGACTGTGAAAACCCTTTTCAGTGCAGTTTCATTTGAGTTTAAGAAATCTAGTTTCTCTCCACTACCCACAACTGTCAGATAATTTCATCCTAGTCCGTGACACACTGAAGAGATGAACAGAATGAAAAAGGAAAGAAGAATGTTTTTTGTCTGATTTTTTGATTAAATAACTACTTATATCGTGTGTGCTAAGTACAGATGTTGCAAAACCAGAAGAAAAATAAAATTAATTCAACAGGGGCATAAAACCAGTGAGTTGCTATCTGCTGCCGTCTGCCCCTCATGCTTCAGCCACCAAATAGAGGCAGCTGGGCATGCAGAAGGAGCTGGCCGAATTGGTTTCTACTTCTCATCCCAGAGCAGAACCAGTGTTACACCTGCTGTGGCTTTCCCACGGTGACCCCTCCATCCCTCCTGAGCAGGGCACGTGGTGCTCAGCTTCCCTGGCTCACACGCTCTTTTCTTCTCCTGACAAAGGCTGTCTGGGAGCTGGGGCATCGCGGTGGGGTTTAATCCTCTTTGCCACAGCCGTGGTGGCTCCCGGACTGTGTTTCTCTGAAACATGTGATGGGGCGTCCAGCTGTGTGCCCCATGAAAATGCCCCGATCTTCAGTGGTTTTAATGAGGAATCCCTTGAGCCTGTGAAGAACTGGTATTTCCTGGCTCATAATGTGGCTCCATCAACCTCCATCCTTGGCAAATCGCACCCAGCGCATGCCACTTACCTTCCCCCTGCCTGCTGTGGAGCTGTGAAATACCCTCTCACAGGCGCTGGGCCGGGGGGAGAAGGCTTTCAAAGTAAAGGGATGGTAAGGGCAGGCAGGCAGCTTTGCTGCAAGGAAGAAAGCAAGTTCTCCACCACTCAAAGTCATTTCCCAAACTGCACAAACCACAAATGCCTGCTTTACATCCACAGCAAACAGGGGTGCTGCTTCGGCACGGTGCCTGCTGAGGAGGGAGCACGTAGGGATACTTCGCATTGTGTTACCTCTGGAATGCAACACTGAACTATTAAACTTTAATAGCACTAAAGAGGCTGGGGCACGAAACCCTTGATGCGCATTCGTAATGGGCAAAGGGAGAAGCCTTTCAAGCCAGATTTATTTCTGCACCCTCGGATAGCTGCTGAGAAGAGGCAGGTCCGGGTTGCGAGGCTCCACCGCCCTTCCTTCTGCCCTCTAGTGCCAGATAGGAAAATTAAATGTAAAGAAAGAAGAACGCAATTTTCTTCTTGCAGTGCACTAGATAAATAGAAGAGGAGGGAGAAAACATTACTTGTAGCTGCATGCTTTGATACCAGTTAAGGTAAAACATGCCAGAAACAGTAGAGTCACAGGGCCACTGTCAGACAGGGTTTATGGTGCCGTTGGGGAGCTGCTGCGCTGCTGCAGGACAGGACACAGTGGGATTGCTCCTGCTTTTGGGCTGGACCCAAGCTGCCAAAAAGCAATGGAGACTCCAAACAAGGCAGGCACTCACCGCTTCGTGCCACAGGTTGGGACAAGTGTATCTCCATAACTGCCCGAGGATGGGTCCAGTCCCGCCACTTCCTTTAGATTAAAACCCTGACAAAGCTTCGTGCCAAAATATTTACAGCAGGGAAGCGCCTGCTGTTTAACGCTTTGAACCTCATTTAATTCACACTTGTTCTTAATCTCTGTCTCCGAACACCACCTCGTCAGGCTGAGTCAGACCTGTTACCCTGACTGCTCTCTTCCAAAAACGTGGTGGGAAAGGCAGCTGAGCTGGGGGAGCACTCCCAGTGCTGGCATTTGCTTCTGTGTGCTTCCGTACTTGACATCTTTTTGCTCACCAAGGGTGTAAGGGAAAAGCCACACTGCTATAATTCCAGCAGCTTGCGTAAAATAGGAAAGCTGCCACCTGCATATTCAGATGCCAAAAGTATATGAGAACTCCAGGACATTCCAGGTACAAACACCAACAGGAGAAGATGTGAAGGGCACATAAAGGACTGGCTCAGTCTGAGCAACAGGATCCACTGATGCAGCCCAAAGATGATGCTGAGGACCTGGTAAGAGTGCATAGGGCTGGAAATGTGTTGCCCCAAGGTGACCGAAGCCAAGCAAGCCTAATGAGGACTAACATGGCTGAGCAAGCTTGGCCATCAAATGGACAAGGGGCCCTCAGGAGGACAGGCAGCACTCCCCGAGCCACAGAGCAGTGCCATCCTGGCTTTGACTCCCATCAGGCTGTGGTTTTGAAGCTCTAATCTCATTCCGATGCGCGAGGCAACACACCAGATGGGAGTTCTTGATCAACTGCTCATCCCTCCAGAAGGGCACTGCCCTGGGATGTGTGAACTGTTCCTCCTTGCCTCTCTTCCATATCCCAGTAGTTCTCTTCTCCTGCTTTGCTTTTCATCTGGGCCAGATAGGTGAGACCCTGACCCATCCCATCTGGGCCAAGGGCCTGGCTGTCACCGCTGGCTCCTTTGGAGCTGCCATGGACACCAACAACATCCCAAAAATGTTGTATCCCCTCAGTCTTTTCCTATCCTCTCCCTTTTCCTCCTCAGTGCACATCTTGCAGTCACAGAGGAAGCAATTAAGAGTGACCAGAACCAAGGCTTCCCTTGTCTTTGTCGCTCGACAAAACAAGAGCTTTAAGCAACAGCCTCCCCTTGAAAAAACCAAGTTGTCATCATGTACGCTTGGCTTAATTACTCAATTTCAATTTCAAAATGCTTATTCTTGGTTTTGATCTATTTCTCTTGTGTATCCTAATCAGGATGTTTTGAAACCTTGACATGAATTTTTCAGTATGTTACCCTCTCAACTCCAAGCCCTGCAAGGTGACAAGCTGTTCAGTGTCACACAGTGAGAAGGTCATGTTTAATTCTCCTTCTCTTGGCCTGTTCATTTGTTCAGTTAGTTCATCACATCCTCCTACAGACAGGAACTCCTGTCGGCACAGGGCACAGGCAGTGCAAGGTGCCAGGGGAGCTCTGCAGGGAAGTCACTGCCATTTAGGGGTGCCCATGACCCCGCTGAAACCACAATCCACAGGGCTCTGCAGAAGAGGACACTGCAGTGCAGCTACAGCTATGATGTAAGCAGTTGGGTATGATGTTGCTACCAGAGAAAAGATTTCAGGACAAACCCTCAGTTTAGCCAGAGGTCTGCTGAGGTCTTGCTTCCAACATCAAAATAGAGGTTTCAGGAGAACACTCATTTTCTGTCCCTTTTTCTTCTGCTCTCCAGGATTTACAATCTCACCTGCACTCTGTGGGAAGAGACTATGAAATATGGGGTCTTCCTATGGCAGCTGGTTCTGCAGGCTGGTACAGGAGGACGTTTTAGGGAAGTTAGTGATGCCTTTGAATGCTGGCTGCCACAAGCTGTGCTCTAAGCACAGTTCATGTTCATTGTACCTTTTTTCCAGCCACTTGGGAAGCCCCAACCTTCTGTATAGTATCAGGCTGTGGAAATAGTCACAGCAGAATGCCAGGACCTGAACTCACCCAAAACCATGGCACAAGCAAGGTATGGGCAGTGTTTTTCTGAATGTTGTGAAACATAGGGGGAAAAATGGAATAGGCACAGAAAAGGCATCTTGTACAAGCAAGCTTGGGTTGAAAAGCTGAGGAAGAGCATTTCTGACATTCATCTTTGCCTGTCAAAAGAGGTGTCTGAGGTCAAAGCTTACCTTCACTTCAGTTGCTCCTGAATGTAGGAAAGCATTACATGCTTTCTGTGAATAAACAGGGTAGCATCATACAAACTGAGCTTTCTGACATAATTTTATCTTCTTTATAGAAATAGTTCTCAGATGGTTGGACAACTCTCAGGTCACATAAAGAGCAATACACATGGTCACATGTGTGTGCTCCTTACTTGCACCCACCCTTGAGATGTGGTTCGGGTGATGTGCTGCTGCCTTTGCCAGGAATGGCAATGGGCACAAGAGCGCCCTGGATGATACTGAGGGTTGATGATACTGAGGGTTAAGTCATCATCCTGGTCCCAACTCCACCAGTGCTGTGCCAGCTCCATAGGCACGACAACCTGCCCACACTGACCCCAATCCAGCACTGCCTGTTCCCATCCACCATTAACCTGCCCAGCCAAACAAGTGCTGTAGCAGCCGAGAGTAGGTTTCTACTTGAGGCTAATGTCTTTCTCCTCAGCAAGTTGGTATATTTTAATGCCATCTTAGCCTGAAAAGGTGCTAAACTCTCTGACCCATTATAAGTTAAATCCTCAAGACTGGAGAAAAGATGCAGGAGGAACCATACAGGTTATAGATCAAGAGCTAGCAACAACTCCATAGGCAGGGTGATGAGGATCTCAGTAGCAGGTCCCAGTGAGCAGCTGATGGTCTCACTGACAGCACAAACACCACAGCCCAAATCCAGCCTCTTCCCAGCCCAGCCTGCCCCACTCATCACCCATAGACACTAGGGCTGATGCACTGGATCCATCACCGAAGTGCAAGGAAAACAAGGGAGAAAGGGAGACAATGGTGCACATGCTTTTCTTACAGAGATGGCATGTACCTTTTTCTTACAGCAACATTGTTCTCCTGGGTTTTATTTTCTGTTTTGTTCTCTTTCATGTCTTGTGTTTGTGTTTGCAGAAACCATCCTACAGTTGCTATGTGTAAATAAATCACCTATCCAAGTGTTGCCTCCTGCCAGATGTCTCCAAGCCCTGTGTCATGCTCTCTGCTGCTGCACCCCATGATGAGGTGCTTCACTGTGCTGCCAGTTAGAGATACACAGCAGAGACTGCACTGCCAGAGACCATGCTGAAAGCATTGAGTGGCAAGTACAGCCACTCAGTGGCAAGTACAGGGTCCCAGCACGGCCTATGGAGGTAGCCACCTTCCACTGGTACCATCCTTGGTCAGGCCCTGCTTGGGACCTCCTCCTACCTGAACTATCCTGCAGAGCTGGGGCAGGCACACAGCCAAGATGCTCCCTTTATCCAGCACAGTTTTGCAGACCTGTGCCAGGTGCACTGAATTAAACCCACTCTGCAGTTCACGGTGCAGATCTGGGATGAGGCCAAATCTCTGCTTCCCAGCTTGGCACCCAGAGTTGCTGCTTGCCAGGGGTGCCCCAGGCCCTGAAACTGCAGCAGCAGGTGACAGTGCCATGGTTCTTCTATGTCCCCTGCCATGCAGAAACATCCGGTCCCCATAGCCTGGTCCCCGGTGACTCAGATGCTTCGAGGCATCAGAGCGCACCAGCTGCGCAGCGCAGCGCTGACAGACACGCTGGGGAGAGCCGAGGCACAGCCAGAGGCTCCCACCATGAGACACTGTTTATTTTTAGAGTGCCGAAGCAGTGAGGATATGGCAGGAGCCGCTTCCCCTCGTCACTCTGACGCCATCACCCACCACCCACATGCCCACTAAGTGGGTTATCACAACCCATCAGGCTGCCGGGGAGAGGGGAGGAAGACATGAAGGTCACTTCTCTCCCCGTGCCAATAGACAGCAGCATGCATTCAGTGCTGAGGTATCTATTAATGGACTTTGATTTAAAGTGCTGAAGGTGGCTTGTGCAAAATGTCCTCTTCCTGCCCCTCAGAGCTCCAGGACCAACTGTAAGTCACTGTCCTCCCAAATCCGTGAGAAATCCCAGAGCTACAGCAGTTACAGAGGGCTTTCTTCTGTCTCAGCTGATAAACCACTCTCTGCATCCTTGATCTTCCCCTGGCCTGTCATTACCCTTTCCTCTCTACTAGACATTGCTAAAATCACTGTGATCCCAGCTACCATCCCTCTTCTCAGCTGCCTTCTCTGTCATTTTAATTTTCCCACCTGACATAAAATTCACACTTGCCCGAGATGTTTACATGTTCTTTGTGCCACAGTATTTAAAGGGACTCAAGCAATGTTGTTATCCTCATCTAACACAGGCAATCAGCGCAAACTCCCCAACCCCACGGCAGCGAGAGGCAAGCAACATGCTCAACACTGCAGAGACCATCCCAGCCCTTCATGCCTCAGGGTCACATTTTTCCCCCTTCCCTATTTTTCCTTCAGTTAGGGTTCAGTCCCTGATCCACAGACCTGCTCCTCACAGTCCCCATCCTGCATGTCTTTCCAGCAGAGAGTTCCAGGCCATTCTGTTGCACTTTTCTCACACAATTTCCTTCCTCCAGCTTGCTTTTTAAAATCTCTGGCACAAGCCAGGCTCTTGGTGAAGCAGCACATCTCTGCTCTTCATCTGCCTGACCATCTGCTTGAGAGCGTGCGGGGCAGGGGCTGTTTCTGCAGAGATTTGTAGACTGAAGGCCAGAAGGAACCAGCATGATCTAGGTCAGCTGCATAATAAATGCCATAGACAACCAGGCAGCAGCTCCCACAGCAAGTCCCTCGTCTTTGTGCTACGAAAATGTGTAACTTTACAGGGAGAGGACAGCTAAGGTTTACAAATCTTAATGACCAGATTTGTGAAGACTGTGAAGTCTTAGGAGAGCAGCAGTTACTCAGCACATGTGCACAGACAGCTACCATTTTAAGCTATATATATTAATCCCATAAACCATGTTGAAATTCCTAAATGTCTCATTCCAGCAAATAATGACACCCATCTCCTCAGGGAGAGGTACAACATCCAGGGGCTGGTGCTGTGCATAAACCCAAAGCAGTGTAACCAAAACCACCTAATCATGCTAGCCCAAACGCTGTTGGGAGAAGCCCTAACATCACCTGTGGAAGCAGGAGCAAAAGCCACCATGCCCTCCAGCCCATGGCTCACAAGCCCTGCAAGCTCCATGATTAAGGTTACCCCAAAGAGTACTCTGCATCCACTGATCCTGGGCAGCTGTACACCCACAAGCACAGATCTAGCTTTGCTCCCAGCCACCAAAACCTGTCACTTCAGCTCACTTAACCTGGAAACATATCACCATTCCTTAGCCTCAGGTGATGGAAGAACCTGAAAAACCTTAACCTAGATGGAAGTCTGCTGTGCTCTCTTCCCAGCCAAGGAGTACATGACAACACAGGGGTATTTGCCCAGCCCTAGCTCTACTAGTGTCCTGCATATCTCCATTTTAATCCTGCCTTCCAGTGCCACTGCTGGACAGACACAGGGAAGACTAATGCCTCCACAGCCCAGAGCCGTACAGAACCAGTAGACTTGTATTTGGCCCCAGCAATAAGCTAGCTCTTACCAGCTCAAGTCAGAGCTCCCCGCAAGTCTTCTTGAAAGCCCAATTATAGCCTAAATCACTGAAAGTAACATGAGCCTGAAGAGACCTGGAAACTCCCTCTTTGGCATCAGAAACACCTAAACTGAAAGCCAGCAGCACAGGTCTAACCTCTACTCCAGAGCCTGAGGTGGGGTTGGAGAGGGTGATTTAAGCAGCCAGTTGTCTCCCTAAAGGGCAAGAGAAGGTAATAGATGCAAGCTCATTTAAAAAGTGCATGAAAGTGTTAATTATCCTTGCAGTTGTAAATACAGCCTTTTGGTCAAAGAATTGGTGCTTTCTTCTTAAAATATCACTAAAGCTACCCCAGCACAAGCTGAATCTCTTTAACAAATACAGTGTGATACATGGTGTTCAGTTGCATATCTATACACATAAGAACATACTGCACATGAGAACGTACTTCGTCTCTGTGAAGTGCTTTTTATATCACTAAAGACAAATGGCTTCAGCATCTCTCTGGGTAGACACTGACATCTTGCAGATAGTTCACTTGGGCCTCCCACAGAGAAGAACATTGAGAAGCAACACGTAGAGCTCTCCACTGTAAGCCGGTGGGAGAAGGCTGCTGTGCCAGGCTGCTATGCAATTTATGTCCAAGAATGTTCATGTAATTAGACAATCTCTTAAATACTGTAGAATACAAAAAAGGATCCTACAGATCTTTATCTGCAGGTTTCTTGCTTAGTAGAAGACACATTGCCCGTGGTCAAAGAGAATTGACTTCGATAATTTAGTATTTAATACCATATTTTAGTAATTTTAAGAATCAATATACTCTGAAGAGCGTGACAATTTACTAGCTCTGGCAAGTCCGTTTCTCTAAGGACAGACTTAAGTAAAGTAGTGATTGATTGCTGACATAATTGATTAGCAACACTGATGACTATTTCTCTTGAAAGACACTCTCCTAAAAGAATACTGCTTTGCCTCTCCAGACCTCTAGGCTTAGACACACAGTTACCAGACCAGGCAACGTGCACTAACTGACCCTGTGTGTGCTCTATCTCTATCAAACATGAGCTATTTGAGTTAGCTCAGCCCTCTTTCCTCCAGTCCTAGACCAGTGCTGAGAGCAAGAAAAAGCAGAATCATCCAGATTATTTCCTTTGAACAGAGCAGCTGAGCCACATCCAAGTGACTAAGTTCAGATAAATTGAGTCATCAGATGCCCACTTAAAACAAATTAGTTTAGAATGGCTATGCTGCATTTGTCAATGGTTTAATGCACTAGAAGTGTATTTAGAAGACAGGGCTAATTTCCTACTCCTTGAAGAACAACACTGAGAAAGCAACTGCTCCATCTAGCAAAATATTCTCAGAAAGGCATTCGAAGCATTAGTTTACTACAGTATGTCTTCAGCCAACAGTCACTCTTAAGGTTAAAGGGATATGGTCTTTAGTTTTTATAACACATACAGCTGGAATAAGTGCCAAAACACTGGAGACATCATAAATCATGTTGTACAAGTTCTGCGCTGCTTCTCTTTGACTAAATTAGATGAAATAGCGGCTGAAATACAAACTAGCACTACTACCCCATTATTTTCTACAGGCCGGATTTTAAAACTCTAACAGGCAATGATCTTCAATCTCAGCAAAGCATCTCACGTGAGTCAGCTCTGCCATTTATGCCAATGGCAGGGATGGGCTGGTGGGGCAGCAGGTCAGCATGACCAGCCTGTGCAACCTCCCTCCATCACTGGCCACGGAAACTCCTTGCAGCAAAAGGAGCAAAAGCTTTATTCTTCAGGACTGTAATTTTCTTCAGCTTTTCCCTGTCTATCCTTTCCTGTCCCCCTGCTCACGCCTGGCTCAGGCTCCTTCCCTGTGTCCCAAAGGAACAGAGAGAAGAGCCAGGGTGGCTGGCTGAAGGAGGTTTGGGGATGAGGCTGGGAGCAGGATAAGAACAGGACAACACTGGACTAGACTGCTTAGGAAGGTAGTTTCCATTGCAGAAACACAATAAAAGTACCAAATAATCTGTCTGGCATGCAGAGAACAAGTGAGGCAATAGCAGTTTCCTGAAGGTCCTTCTAGAATTTTTTCCCCCTCTTACACTGAGACAGCAATCCATACTTCCAGAAATTTACAGTCTCATATAGCAGACATAGACTACACAGAAAAACCCAAACAAGAAGTACTCTTCAGCTTCAAGAGGTGGTGATTTGGGCTATAAGCAGCCACTGTGACTCACTTCAGACTTTGTCAAGTGCTACATAACCTCTTAAAAGAAGTGGACTTCAGATATTTTCTAAGTCTGTGGTTATGCAAAGGCAAAAGACAACTGGAATTATTCTCCCTTGAGTGGAGAAGTGCTGGCAGGTAGACTGCATCTAAAGTATTGGATCCAGTTTTAGGCCCCTGATAAAAGAAAAGCACTAGCAAACTGGCAACAGCTTGGAGATCTCCAAGGTGGCTGGGGCTGGAGCACACACCCTGGGCAGATGCGCTGTGCCTGGTCACCCTAGAGATGGGATGGCTTTGGGGAAACTTACCTGCAGCCCCCATACCTATGGGGAGCCACCAAGGAAACACAACTGGGCACTGTGCAGAGGGAGGATGAGAGTGAACAGGCAGAAGGGTTCAAGGAAAAGCTCCTTCCCTGTAAGGCCAGTCAAATGTTGGAGCAGATTGCCCAGAGAGGTTGTCTCCAGCCTTGGAGGTTTTCAAGACCCAACTGATCCTCTTATGAGAAAGATGTTCATCAAAAACCTCATGGGATCCCTTCAGACCAGAATTACTGTTTCAACAGTTTTTACCAAGTCTGCATCTAGAAAAAGATTTAACAGCAAATCCAAAACCATGTTATGATTGCAGCCACTTGCAAGAAAAGACTATCAGTTCATGCCACAGAAAGTGTGCTATCTATTTTTACATTAATAAAGAACTGTATCACTTGTCCATTTCATGAATGAAATGGAGTTCACAGATCAGAATGTCCAGCTATAGGTGTCTACCCAAGGTGTGTATATGCATGTCCTCGTATTTCAGTGGAGCCTGAAGAGCTACTCAAGCTGATCAAGATGCAGGGTCAGAATTCAGCAGATCAGGATGCAGATGACCAGCTCTCCAGGCTCCATTGCCTACTGATCCCACCTCCACAGGCCAAGCAGACAATTCAATTTACGTACGTCTGCAAGCTGAGTCTCAACCACCACCTAGTAGTTTATAACTTAATTTCTGTGTATTATATACACACTCCTTGTTCTTTTATGCTGTATTAGCACACAGCAGCCTAGCACAATATGCCATTTACCTGCTTACAAGGCAATTCTAGAGTCATTTCCTTGGGGCTTTTTACCATGCTGAGCTCAGTCTTACTTGGCAGCTGTGGGTAAGGGATGGGAAGACAGTGTGACAAGGAGACCAACAAAACTTCTTATACATCTCAGCGGAGAAGGGTCTTGCACTCATGGCACTCGTCTCCATAGAGCTTGAAAAGCTCCTACGGTCCCCTGGCTAAGCCTGCCATTCTCTTCCTGGTGGAAAGCACATTGTTTCCACTGTGCTCTGCTTGGCTTCTGTTTACTAGACATGACCTTTTATTTATTTTTAAGCCACCAGATCTTACAGAAACTGAATCAAGCCAGAGAACATTTAGATGTGTCTGGAAATGCTGCCAAACACCTGAAGGTGCTCGTGGAGCGCACCACCAGTGCCGCTGAATCACCAGGATTGCCCATATCCTGAAGGCCGACAGACAGATGTGCCCTGACCCAGGACATGTTTGGAGAACCTGGAAGGCACAGGGAGATCCCCAACTGCATGCAAGCATCACATTGCGCTAGCAAGACCCTCTGACTGCTTTATTCAATAGTGATAGTGGCAGGTCCCATCTGCTAGAATACAGGTCCCATAAATCACTAGAATCTTGTGTCAGTCCTTGGCCCTACCTCTCTGGGGTACTACTTTATGTTACCTTTGTTCCTAAAAGGGCAATAATAGCAAATATTGTAAAATGGTCAACAGACGGAATTTGGACTAGTTACATAACTTATCTTCCATTTAAACTTGCAAGTGGAACAGCTACATGGAATTTAGGGAAATGTTAGAAAGTGTTAACATTTTCTGCAGAAATTTAAGGTTTTGTTCAAATTTGGTCATTCAATTTCAATGTTTTTAAACAAGATATCTGATATGTTCTTTGCAAGATTTCACCATCATACACTTGTTGATGGCTTTGAAACAGTTAATGAAATGCATCAAATATGGATTGTTAATTTGCAACATGTAGGATAAAAAAGACAAACCATACTGAAAACTATCTGCTGATAAGCCAGAACAAAGGAACCAAACTTTGTCTCTGGAGAACTAATACGAAGAACTAACACGAAGAACTAACAGTGGCTCTCACTGGGGATTACTCAATGAACAGTATGATCTGAATTTATCTATCAATAACTAAACCAAACCAAGACTATCTCCCTTTCCAGAGAGCAGCTGGGTCACAGAATCCTGGTTGAATTTGGCAGGGACCTCTGGAGGGCTTGCAGTCCAAACCCCTGCTTGGAGCATGTGGGTCAAGGCTGTGTCTGGTGAGAACTGGGAGTATCTCCATGGGTGGAGCCCCTGCAACTTCTCTGGGCAACCAGCACCAGTGTTCAACCACCCTTAGAGGTGAAGGATCACCTCCCTCAACCTGCTGGCAATGCTCCTCCTACTGCTGCCCAGGATGCTGCTGGAGCAAGCAGTGCACTGCTTGCATGACCGGTTAAGTCCTGCTCCACTGTACTTTCCTATCTTCCCATTCTGGAACCACTTGGGGTACCTAGATCCCCTTTTCCATGTCAGAACTAAAACACAGTTTCAATGAGGTTTTTTTATTTTTAAGCCCAATGCTTAAAAATAATGTACCCAATCCAGTGTGGCTGCCTTCAGATTTTCTAGGCTAGAATGAAAGCACACATCATTCTCCAAGATGGTAGCCAGCATGGTCTGCACGGAACAGATAATTCAATCAAAAACCAAAATGCAAAGGTTTATCTGAAGCAGGATTTGCTACCAATGAAGTATTTGATGGCTAGTCCAAGCAGTCAAATCCCCTGAGAGAATCTGTCCAGCTAATTGGTCACTTCAGTGTCTACTGCCTGAATCTACAGGTCTCTCCAGACCTTAACTTCTATATGTTCAAGACAGGCATCTTTCCTCAGTACCACCACCAGTCATACTAGAGAAGATGGAGCTAGCATTTGCCAGTATGTAGGAAGGACACAGATTCCAGCAAACACAGGACTTAAGCACTGGGTATCAAAAAAAAAACCATAAGCCTGGCAACAGCTATAACTATTCAAAGACAGAACACTCTTTGAATTTATTGTATATAGTTTGTGAACCTCGAGCCTAAGAACCAACACGTATCAAGATAAACCTCCTTCGAGTACCAAGATTGCTCTAGTAAATGGGACAAAAAAAGAACCAAAACCCCAGCAAACTGGAATGTTTCAAAATGCTGAGCCTGTTGTATTTCTGAAACCAGGTGTTATTCTGAGGAGCAGAGATCAGCAGCTGCCATCTTCTGCAAGTGACACAGCTCTCAAGAATGAGAGCACTGAATCACTAGGAAGGAGAATATACCAGGTGAGGGAAAATGACTTAAAATCTCACATACCTATTTCTGAAGGGAAACAAGACAGAAATCATACTCCTTGCAGAGGAGTAAGACTGTGTAGGCAAGGCACCACCAAGCCACAGACACCACAGAGCCTATTTAACTGCCCATCTCCAAACCTCTGTTTCCACCACAGAGCACACGTCCTGCCACCCTCCCGCACCAGCCGGAGCCACTGCAACGCACTGAGCTCTTTGCTGCACATTGTAAGCTCAAGCTTAAGCTGAAATCAAAGACGAAAAAGCAGGAGCGATGTAGCATGTGTGCTACAGCCTATGAACTGTACATCCTGGAGGACACCCCCTGCCTTGGAGATGGGACGTGCTGAACCTCACTCACTCACTCACCCTGTGGCTGAGCTGACATCTCAAGCTGCATGCACAGCATACATACGGCTTTGGCTCCAGTTTCAGAAGACATCAGACACATTTCATTAGGTATCAATGATTCCGTCCATGTAGATTTCATAGATCTGTCCAGCTTCGGTATGTTTTACAACTCCAAATTCATCCACTTATCCCTCCTCCCTCAGAGCACCCTTAGTTATGGTAGATTTACTACTCTTGCAGACACCATCAGCATACAGTAAATGGGATGTAAAGCTATCAGACTGCAGGATGCTTTCTGTACCATATGTGCGTAACACAAGCACACAGTAATTTTGCTCTTTAAACTGCAAGAGAGATTAGGGTGCGACTTTATCTTAAGACTCCCTTCCCCCAGCGCATACGTATTTTGCCCTCCATTTTGTGAAACAGTGAACTGCTCCCAAAGCATTTGTGACAAGATATGCACAGGCTTCTCATCACCTATTACCATGCAACGGATTTAAGATTCAGCATTTACAGCTCATACATAAGAATACCCAAGACTAAAGCAAAAACCAGACCCCTTCTCCTCCCTTCTTCTCCCCATTGTGAAAATAAGGCTCGAAATGACCAAGTGCGATGAGCTGAGTGAGCTGTATTCACCTGAGCAAGCAAAGCTACATTTAAGCCAAGTCTTTTTACCTTCCATTCATCATAAGGTAAGTTGTACAGCTACTCAGTTAGCTTCAGCCCATGTAAGACACCATCCCTACCACAGCAGTCTCCTCAGGGCACCGACTGTGCATTCCTGCCCCTTTCGCCATCTTGCCGGCGGTACAGCAGCTCTGACCTATGCCAAAACCCCTCTTTCTCAGTTACTTTCAGGCAGGCCAGGGAGGGTGTCACCCTGAGGGCGCTGACAGGAAGGACATGGCACACCTCAACAGGAGCAAACTTCTACTTGACCAGCTTCAGTTGAACACTGAATTCTATGAAAGACACATCCATGCTGAGAGTGGATGTAACTGAGCTACTGTAACTGGATGGCACATGGGCTCTCCACTGCTACACAGCTTACTCTCTCAGAAGCAGAGATGAAGGGGGCAATGCTACTCACACCTATAAACCAGCAAAATTTGAAATTCAATCACTTCCCTAAGTGGTTGCACTCATAAAAGCCTGGTCATGAAAATCAACATGTTTTAATTTCTAGAGTGTGTTAAAAAAAACCCTTAAAACTGTGTAAAATCTAAGAAGCCTTGAGATCAAAAAGCAATGAGTTACAGCTTCTGTGACAATAAGTAATCTCTGGATACTCAATTGCAATGTAATCTGACCACAAGCTTACAGAAGAAGAAACCTGAAGAATAATACTGCAAAACTTCCCAAGATGGTTATAAAGATCAGCGATTATTAGTACTTTGTGCTTACATCCATGGTTAAACTTGCTCAGATGTAGCTGAATGAGAAACAAACCTAAAAAAGGAAAAAGGTTTTAAAGTATTTCCACAATAAATCTTTTACTTGGAGGGAGGATATCCCAGCAGCTCTTCTTTCCTAGAGGCATGACCAGGATAATCTCCAAAACCAGCCAAAGCCAAAAATAATCCCAGAACATCTCTGGATTCAAGAGCCATGCAACCAAAGCACTAACCCAAACATTAAAACTCATGTTTAAACCCAAGCCAACACCCTCTCTAATAATTTGAGGAATCCACTAATGAAGATTATAACCTCTAGTAAACAGTACATCACACCAGCTTTTTTTGTTTTAAAAAAGTTAACCATAGTTACCTATTAGACATTGGTGCCTTCAGAGTTACAGTGCAGGTGTTCTTGTTGCTGCTACATAGCCTTAGGTGATGGTTACAACAGCTGTGCTGAACAGTAAAGCAAGCAAAGATTTTTGTTTTCCCAAAATTAGAAATATACAATTTCCAAAAATGGGAGCAAAAGACAAAAGGAAGTGAAAAATACTGCTGAAGAAAGGTTTAATTAAAAAAATCAGGAATTCAACAGTGCCTAAATCTTTATTTTTCATAACCTACATATTTTTTCAAATTAGACAGTTTTACATTTTATGACACAAAAGGAAACTTAAATTACTGATAGTTTACATGTAAGCTTGATTCCAGTCTTAATGGAAGAAGAACAAAAACAAAAACCCTCAAGAAGGCTCCCATATTACACTTCTATTTCATGAATTGGCAGCTGTTAGGTCTCCTTAGAAGTCTTCGATTGTCTGCTGCTATTAGTGTAATAGGTTACAAAGCACAGAAAAATCCCTAACTGTAGCTAGCTGGAGGAGATACAGAGATAGGTATGCACCATTACAGTCAGCTGTTGCTCCTGATACGCTGCACCACACTCAGACGAGCGCCTCTCTATGCCAACTGCTCATATCTGTGAAGGATAATGCAGCAACGTTAGGAATATGCCACTGTTCAGAGATTTCTAAGTGGCGAACGACAGCATCATGGTGGGGGATTGATCTGAAACATTAAGTTTTAAAAGCAACCTTTGTTTTTTTGGCTTTTTAATTCCTGGAAGAGGAGTCTCAGATCCCATTTTGACTTGTTTTCAAAACTAAAAGCGTCACCACACAGTCCTACAAGGTAAAATGCCAATTTAATTCCTGTATCCCTGTACCTTGAACTCAGCTACTGCTTCTGGGAGGTTTGTTTTTCATTTTAAAAGCCGCATTTTAATCTCTGTGTATCGTAGCAACAGTCTGCATGCAACTTCACAACTCTACTCCAGAAACTCCATTTTGTCACTGAGTGGAAAAACCCCAAAATCTCAAAGTAAAATGCAGTACGGATAAGTTGTATATTACACAGCTATTTGGTGTGTCACTTTTTTTTTTCCTTTAAAAAAAAAAGCTATAAAAACCACATCAGAAAAAGGTTTAAACTTTCGATGCAACAGACTGTTGCTGGGTAAGCAGTAATTACAGTGTATTGACCTAGCACAAATGGCAGCAGAATACATTATAACAGCACAACACATCCCCCTGGTCTCCATATATCACCGTAGGTACCAGTTGAGTATCATAACTAGCTGTACACAAGTCTCTGTAAGGAACCACTTGTGATTGTTTGCAGCTGGTAAGCCTTTCACTTGCAGCAGACAAACAAAATGAATCATACAGCTGGCCTAAACCATACACAAATCTAGCCACCACTTTCACTGCCACTGGGGAAAGGAGAAGCACGTTAAAAATCCAATGACAGAACTAGCTGAGCAGTTTTGGTGATGTTGTCAGAGTCCTATCCCCTCCCATAGCATTGACGCTTTTTGAACAAGAACAATCAACAGATTCCAGCATGCCCTATTTTGACCAATTCTGGATTCAATTCTGGATACAACAGGCTGGATTTAAAAGGTCAACTAGTTATCAATTGATACTTGTAATAGGAAATTTATCAGGAGTCAACTTCTATAGTTACTTTACAGTTCTATGAATCATACATTACGGAAAGCACTGATACTCTTGAAAGCAGACAAGTAGGCTTCAGTGTACATTTTTGTAGCAGTCTATAGTTTTTTCCCAATTAAATCTGATTTTATTAATGACAAAAAAAATTACATTTTGACTGCTGAAATTCTCTATTTACATTGCAGAACACTTCTGAATTGATTAAATCGCTTGTTTCTAGAGGGACTTAGGAAAACATTTGAGGGCTTTCAGATAAGACTTTCGTTCCATTTCCCTTTTGCAGTGAAGAGGCAGAGTCAGTTCAGCACACCAGAATAAAATAAGAAAAAGAAAAAACAACAAATTAAAGTAATATTCAAACCACAACATTTAGTTTATCTACATCCAGCTCAACAGCAACATTTATAATATCAATAATTTTTATCAGATTTTTTCTTTAGGGTACCTTTTTATATGTTCTGATTATTTACAACTGTACAAGCAAAGCACACACTTCCAAGTGCACATATTTAATACAGTATTGACTATTTGCATTTACAGGTTTTTCAACAATCTGAAAAAGATCAACTGTTTAAGATCTTTAAGGTATATTACAAAAACTGCTGCTAGTTCCTGTACTACAGTATGTTTACCCAGTAAGACCAGTGACAATAGATACATACTGTAACTGAGTAATTCTGTATTCCACTCACGCTAACCCTCCACGGGGTCAGACCTCATTAACTCTAAGCTGTCTTGTACAAAAGTTAAGGCAAAGTCATTTTCAAGTTTAAATAAAATTCAAGTCTTTAAATATTGGATGGAAATAATTCTTTAAAAAAATCAGTTGTTTAAATAAACACTTTTGTGGAATAAACTGTACTGTCATAGTCAGCAGGAATGAGTTTTGTCTGAACTTCCTGCAGTTTAAACACTCAAAGAAAAACTTTAGGCATTTTAAAACAAAAATAATTTATATTCAACTTTATTAGAAACTTGCTAATTTAGTGCATCCTTGTCCTTCAGAAAGCGCATCACTTCTAAAGTAAATAAGTGTGAGAAACCTCATCCCAGAGGTAAATATCAGGGATCTCTTCCTCCACCACACAAAACAAACACCATTATCTCACTTCTTGAAAAATTTACATCCGTATGCCAATGCTTGTAGTTACAGGAAGATGCCAACACAAGGCTGACTAAGATATGAACTCTTTCAAAGAGCACTTGGGGCAGAGTTTAAAAAAAAAAAAGCCTACGCAGAGCACAGGGGTAACCAGAATATACAGCGCTGACTCAGTTAACTCCCTTACAAGCACAGGGAAGCTAAGGTTATCACAAGAAGGCTACAGGGCTTTCTCCTGATAACATCCACTAACAGGCTTCACCCACCGTAGAAGCTCACAGACTTAATTCTTTCTATTCACAATGTGCTTTGTATTTGCAAATTATAACATCAGTTTTTCTCTGGAGTGAGAAGATGGTTACTTGCTTGCAGTAAGTCACAAAAGGAAATATTTTAGAAAGACTGCTATGGTGCTCTGTAGGATTCATTTTGTGTGTGCAAAACATCCAAAAAAAGAGTCAATTCTTAAAAATGCTAGAAACAACTACTCATTGAACCTCAAAGTGCAAGTTCATTTGCTGACACTTAGTACAGCAGCCTAATAAAAAAAATCTTCAAGGTCACATACTAGTTTGTAAAATGTGTCTACTTCCTTGCACTCTACACACACTAGCTGCCGTTATCAGTCGTTTGGACACTTTAGATATGTACTTGCAGACCAGTTTATTAAAAATATTGCAGCAGCACATTTCTGCTTAACAGTTTAGAAAAAACTCACTATACAGAGCTTGCACTCACACAGCCACAGAGAGGCTTAATAAAAAGTTGATTTTCGTAAAGACAAATATTTTACATCTTGAAAGAAAATAATCACACTAAGCTTCACCTCCAATTAAGCACCAACCTAAATGTAAGGTTCAGAACAACTATCCAGAACTATCCAGAAAAATAGAATGTTTGTTCAAGAGGGGAAAAAGTATTTCACAGAAAAATAACCTGCAGGCATTGTTATATGCCTAGTATCACTGCAAGCTCCTAACCAGCAACTCATTCTCAGGTATCTTAGTGGGAACATGGGTTTAATTTGTGGGAAGCAGACCTCTTTTCAAATCCCCCCCAGGTGTTAGTTTCACTGAGGAGATTTTGGAGGGGTGCTCTGTTCTTTGTTTAAACGTTTGCCAACGGCTGGAGGGGACGATCTGCGTCCTGACTGTCTCCTCTGGTCTTTGGGTTGTCCAGGATGTGACTTTGCAGGAGGAGGTTCTCTGTTTTTCTCTATTGTTTCTGTGGGCTTTCTTTCTTCTTTCCCACATGCTACAGTGTTTGGCTTCTGTTCTTTCTGGGGTTGCAATGTAGGAGGATCCTTGGTTGTTCTCTGGCAAATTTCTGCATAACTAGGTTTTCGAAGTTCCTGTGAAATCAACAGCAAACAGGATAACAGAGTTAAACAAAGTATCCTGAGACAATGTAGTTTACTTTCACGAACAAAAAATATAGTCTTTGTCCCCAAAGACTGCTGCACTAAAATATGCAGACGAAGGCTGAAGTATAATGTTTACAGAAGCTGTACAGACAATAAGGTTCAAGGTAAAATGCAAAACAGTATGCCAGAAAAATGGGATACGGTGATAAGGCAAAGTATTTCTGATTCAAGCAAACTCTGAAACAGCTAAAAGATGATGAATACTCTGGTTGAAATATTAACATATGTATTCATACTTCTACCTCATACCAACAAGAAGAGAATTCTGGTAAAGACCTATGATTCACCAAGTTATCTTGAACACTTTTGCACTGTTAATTACATAACTGTACCATGCAAATAATCATGAGGCCACCAACACTCAAATTTAAGAATGCTGGGGTCACATGATTAAGCAACACTGGGTAGCAATGGAAGCAATTTTCAGTTAAATGCATCAAACTGGATCATTAAGAGAAAGTGAAGTAATAAGATCACTTACTATGGCAGCCCCATTGACTTGTACCGATTTACATGCAGTACTGAGTGTGGAAGAAGAAAGCCTTTCTGTACTCTGTGTCTCTTTCTGCGGTTTATCCACAACCTTGGAGTCCCTGTAAGCATCCAGTGGGAAGCAAGGCTCATGAAAAGTGAAGCTTCAGGATAGATGAATTATCTAATAATGGGTCTAAAACTTAGTATCCAAGTACGACTATAAGAAGTTACAGCTATAATTTGCCTAGCCCATTATGACTAGCTTACATTTAAAAACGCTACCAAATATTAAGAGATATTCCTGTGGAACTAGACACTACCTGTAATTTGTGACATTCTGATACCATTTGGTTATTCAATTATCTTGCTTTCATTACTCAAACACCTCAATTTTATTTGCAGGTTCCAGATAAAGTCTTACTGAAAACTTTAGTATATGGACAACGGTACTGCCCACAGGATTGTGGGTTTGCTCTTCGTACTTCACAGCTGTCTAAATACAAGGCAGTAAGGTATTCATTAAATACTTGCAGAGACTAAAACACAACTCTAAACTTTTGTCTGCTGAATTACTATTATGACTGAATCACTGTTCAGAAACTAAGTTTTATTGCCTTTACTACAAAATACAATAAAATATTATTTCATTCATTAAGATTTTAATAACTATGTACAGTGTTCTACCTAGCCTTCTGATGAAAGAAAATGCAAATGTGATTCAGAATAATTATAGCTGTCTAATTAAGTGCTTACTCAGAAGACTGGGGTGGCGAAGGAGACCTTTCAAACGTCCTGGGCAATGTAGAAGAAACTGGCAACACTGGCTCTCGAGGAATTCCCGACGGAATAGTGTTTGTACTTGCATCAACGTTAATGTTCTGAAGGAGTTAAAAAATAAAGGCAGAAAAGGGCAATCATAGTTTCCAATTAATATGGTTTGCCTGAAAATTAACACTATCAGGGAACAGTTTACAAGTTGATTTATAAAGGTAAATTAACTATAGGGAGATACATACAGAAGGATCCAACATATGTATTGCAACAAGTAAGTTTTCTCCTTTACAGTTATTTAGAAACACAGACAAATGAATCACACACTGTGGCTCCTTCCCAAGTTCAAAGCTTGGTTCCCTTTGGGACATACCTGGGTGACAAAATCACTTCTTTCACCCTGGGAATTTTGCACCTGCTGGTGACAAAGCAGGCTTTGTGCCTGGTCACATAACCACAGTTAGCCTATTAAGACAAGTCTCCTAGATTTATGCACTGTCTTCTTCAAAGCTCTAATTCTGCATCATCCCCATAGCTGGTGCTAAAACCCCTAAACTTAAAAAAGTTTTACAAACTGGGATATGACCATCATTTTAAAGTCCCTTTCTTATGCTATAATATGATTTGCTACCAAGCAAAAGAGGCTTTTTCCACAGCCCTGAAAAGATTCTGCTAGTGCCAAGTGATACCGCACTTCCAGATAAAGGCCAAATAGGTTCAAAAAACGCACACATGAATTTAAACGGCTGCAAAATGAGAAAGAAGATTTTTGCCTCTTGAAAAACATATTTCTGATATTTATAACCATTTTGTTTGTTTTAAAAATGTATTACTTCTGACCTGTCTGACTCCAGAACCAGAACAGATTCTGGTAAGCAGAAGGGAGAGCAACGGAAGACAACACAAGCACAGGAGGAAGATAGCCACCAGCCACCCCTTTCCACCAGCCCAGCCACCATTCAAAGGTCATAAAACATGATACTCCCGAGGTCACTGTTACAAGGGAAAATGGTATTTGATGACATTGTTTAAAATCAGGCGTCACAGATTACTGCAGTACATCTAAGACTAGTTTTACTCAAAGTAAAAGTAAAGCCATAAAAAATGGATTTTAGAAACAAAAGAACAGCTTCTGTGGTTTCACTCTAATAGTGCGTAGAAAGGCTTGTAATTGCAAATTGCTGAGTACTCTAGCCCAAGCCCATAAAAACTTGTAGGTACATGGTTAAGTATGAATAGCTTCAAGTCAAGCAGATATACAAGTGCTGTTCCTAGGCACAAAACACTCAGCCCCTGATCTGACAGTGCTGCAGTTTCCCAGTTGGAAAATGTGGCATGATACCTGCCATTCCCCAGAGCTACATCTAGAAGAGCACCACAAAGCAAAGCTGCTCAGGGAACAGTGTTGGAAATTAGACAACTTAAATTCACTTAAGTTTCTGTACACTGGACTTGCCCATCTCTAACTCAAGAGCAGCACTGTGTAACTACTTCAGCGCTTTGCAACCCTACACTGAGTGACATGAAAAAATTTTGATTTCAAGGTGAGAAGCAGCCTGTGTCCATGAGCAAGATTCTAGTATTAACTCAAACACCTTTGTAAAAGAACACAATCGCTCTTTGGAGCCAGTTTGCTGTTATCTTATTCCTTATTAACACAAACAAGGAAAGACGGTGCAACCCCCTTCTTCCAAACAATGGTACAGACTAACTCATACAAGCCAGAAAAAGATACTGGGAAATCAAAGGAAGCTTTTTAATGTGACAGTGGATTGCTATACCACAAAAACCTCAGTGCCTGACTGACTGCTTCTACAGAGGAGAAGTGCAAGTTCTTTACAAT
Source organism: Nestor notabilis (assembly GCF_000696875.1). NCBI lineage: Eukaryota > Metazoa > Chordata > Aves > Psittaciformes > Psittacidae > Nestor > Nestor notabilis. Next base: position 29,648 of record NW_009921505.1, on the reverse strand, counting down.
CACAGTGCAAAGCAAGTGCTAGATTTGTAATGGGAGGAGCAATGGGTTTTCAGCTGCGGTATCACTACCAAGAACTGGAATTATACTTAAAACCTGAAATAGGATAGTCAGAAAACACTTCAGAAATAACAGAGGTAAAATACTTAAAAATAGACCTCAGCCAAGAACAGGCTATAACCTGGAGTATTGGCTGACAGTACTCCAGATTAAACACTGCTCTTACCATGGCACTGTCCTGCACATTACCCCCCCCCTAAATGCAACTCTGGAATGTAGCTGTCCCTACTATCACTTACAAGAGACAGAATATATGGCTTGTCTGTGCAATCACTGCTTTGGGTGCAGGCTGCTCTGCTGCTTCCTCTTTCCTTTACCAACAAATACTCTCCCTACCCAGCTCTGATACACGGGCACCAAAGAAAACACTTCTGCAACAGACTAGTTGTAGAGATGAGACCCGAGAGAGATTTTGGTGTTTCAACAGGTGGCTTAGCACTGCTATATCCAGGGGTTATGTTCTTCAGTTGTGGTACACTTAGAAAAACACAAGTTAAACTAGAGCTAGCAAAAAAAGCCAATACTGACTTCCATAGCCTAAACTGTTCCATAGCACACAGGGTTATACAAGTCTTGCTGTAGGAGAACACACCATCACTCACAGATGGCATGGTAGAGACAGTTCTAAGAATGAAATCCATGAACAGCTACTGAACATTAATTTTCAACTGTATCTCTACTACATCTAGAAAGCAGTGGTTGCCAACTCATTCTGGTATATTTTTATATTTCCAAGCAGTAAGACAACGCTGGGATCCAGCTGGTTTTGGGAACAGTTCTTGTTCCAGCTATCATACCTAGTGTACTTAAGATTTTGTAGGCAGCTTCTTTATATTTCAGTGCTTAAAAGTTTGTCGCTTTCAAGTGTTTTATATAGAACTCAGAGACTGAATTTCAAACAGGAGGAAAATTTATCACATACTTTTCACCTGAGTCTATCAAAAAGCCTAAGGTAATTACGAACAGCAAAGAGCGTATTTTCTAATCTCTGCTATTAATATCTACTTACACTGGTGCTCATATTCCACACCATTTCAAAGAGAATACCCACCAACTTTTCAGATATAAGTGAAGACGGCAGTGGCACATCATTTGACAGCTGTTTTTAAAAGCACTTATGACCCATGTAAACCCACAAGTTTTTCTACGTATAAGCCACCAAATCAAAAAACAAGAAGTACGCAACGTTGTTTTTTCCCCAACAAAAGTGAACACTGGCTACTCACTCTTTCTTTTGTCGTTCCTATTACCACATTGGACAGTCTGTTTTCAAAAAGGTCTTCGGTCTTTAAATTGCCAGCAGCCCCAGGCAATGGAGGAAAGCTAGATAAACCCAATTCAAAGCTAGGAGATGGAGGTTTTGGGGGTGGTGGAGACTGTGTTTGGCCTCTCTGGAATAGAAATAACGTGTTGAGGTTACTGCACTGGATGACAGGAAAGACAGACGTGGGACTCTGAACTGTGTTTTGCATTTGATTTATTTCTGTGAAGCTCTAGAGAGGCCTCCCTCATCCCACCTCCCAAGAAAACCACACAGTACCAAGGAACAGAAGCTTTCATTTTCCACTGCTGCCCTTAAAATATTGAACTCTGAATACATAAGCATACTTAATTTCATATGCATAAGCTTTAATGATACTGGTATAGTAAGAAAAAGTCTTCTTGCTAACCCTTCCTTCAGGATAGATCTTAACACTGACACAGAAAGGGAAACGGACTGGTTTAGATACAATGATATAGCAGAAATACAAAGCCCATTTACGTGCAGTTGGTAACATCCTGAATGAAGGACAAGAGTCAAGAATCTTGACCACGTTCAGGTATATTAAGAAATGGGGGACAGCATGCCATGCATGTAATGTAGACAACAGCATTTTTCCTCTTTTTAATTTATATGGTCAACTTTGTAAAAATGCAAAGATAAGTGTCAGAACTACTTCTGAAACACGGAGATTTTTTCTTAATTAAATCTAAGAAGAAAAACAATGTCCCAGGTAGAAAACAAAAACATCAATAGGCTAAATGCAATTATTTTGCACTACAGACAGCAGTTCTGGAGTTAACAGTACCACAGTTAAAGATCACTTGTGAGGAGCACTTTTAAGGATTTGTAAAGCTGAATTCTATTTACACTGAAAAGTAAAATTCCTTTTGTAATATGCTATAAGTGAATTTACCAATTAACTTCATCTGTATCATGTAAACAAAGTAACTCATGACTATGCTCAGGCCTGTGCTGAAGTGATCTCTGCTGCAGAATACCAAATGCAAAGCAGTCTGAGACAATTCCTAATTTGAAAAGGGAAATACAGGCATACAGCAAGATGGTCTGAATATGAAAAGAATGCTTCTGGACAGAAAGCTGTTTATTACTTAACTTTTTTCCCCTCTTCCTCATGAAGAGCAATACCTACAAGACTACCCTTGAGGTCTCTTCACAAACTCTAGTTTATGTTGTAAGAAGTATGTGTCAAGAAGGAAGTAAGGAAAGAATAGAGACAAGAACAACTGCAACTCCTAGGACTGCTACTCACCCGGCGTTACGCCCCTGAAGAGTGCTAAAGCAATGGAGGCTGCAAACCTCCAAAACCAGAAGTCAGGTGACCTGTCAAAGGGTCTGAGAGAGACTACACTTATGCAGCTCAAACTGCAAGAGGAACAACCTTTTTGGTTTTGTGGGGCTTTGTTTTGACTTTTTTTAGTTAGTTTTTTTCTTTTTTCTGTCCCTGAATCATTCTTCAAATCGCAGCATTTAGTTTTCTTAAAGAGGACTAAAGTCCTTCAACAGATAATGCTTTTGTATGTTTTAAGTTATATGGATGAGTCCTGAAAAACCCAACATAAAGAGACAAGTACCATTAACCCCTTAAATTAGTGAGACGTGGGAGGACTTCAGTCAGTTTTGAGCTGCCAACTGCATAAAATTTCTCAAGTCAACTTGCATGACAAGTTGAGTAATTGGCTTATGTCTATAGCCAAAAAAGAAAAAAATTAAAGTCATCACTCCATTTGAATACAACTGGTCGTAGTTCAGGCCTAGGTACACTATCTAATCACACAAGAAATAGGATTGTGGATTCAATTATTTCCACATTCTAGAGAGGTCAAATGTTAATCTTTCAGATTACACTTCTTCCCAACAGCTCTCACCTCTGTTCAAGTTGCACTACTGGATAGTACAGGCTAAAGATTCATGGGTCAGAAGAGACTAAAAGGAACCTCGCTGCACAGGCTGCAATTAAAGCCTGGTGCTGAGAGAGGGGAACTGTGGGTCTGCAAAGAACTCAGGTCTAGCAGTTCTATATTCAAAATTAAAATAATCTGTATAGTCAGCTGAGTCAGAAGAGCCTCTCTAGTCAGTAAGAGGGTCCAAGGTAATTCTTTCACTCCAGCCACTGACATGCCTAACCTGTATACTTCCTTGTTCTTTCAAAGACAGAAAAAAATGTTGATAGGAAAACATCAAGCTAAAAGTTCAAGTAGCTTTGAAAGAGCAAAAGAAAGAAGTATTGAGAATCCTACATGTAATCTGTGAAACCTACTGGTAAGTCTGACAAGAACTAAAAGCAACTAAAGGGAAGGAACCACTTGTCATCTTATGCTTTCCAAACCTTAAAGCTCCTTTATCCAAGACCTGTCAGCCTACTCAACAGCAGGAGCCACAGATTCACAATGCAGCGATTCCAGACCTTTTTGAAAGTGTTATGGCTTTTGCAGTGGGGTCATTTTAATTTGAATTAGCAATTTTAATATGAATAAAAGAAATAATATGGTTCAACTTCATAAACATGCCATGCGTGGGAAAAAAATAATTGCAGAGAAGTGTCTGGTTTTCTCAAACCAAACTTTAAGTCCTACCGGAAAATTACATTTTGCTTTTCTTCTACACAACATCTAGTCCAGCCTTTTCAAGTATTACAGAATCAAGTACCAAGGCTATTTAGGTATTCACCTTGAATTCAAAACTGTAATCTTAGTATAACCTGGTACTCGGAAAGGCATTTAAGAAACAGAACTGACCGCTAAACTAACATTCTAGCTACATGACACATGGATCTATAACATGTTCAACATCTACACGAATGATAAGTATCAAGTGTTTTGAACTTCAGCTTAGCGGTATAGCTCGCCCTAAACGTGAACAGTGGCATGCTGACAAAGTAACACCTAAATGGAAATTTTTTGCTACTTTTTTTTTTTTTTTAAAGAGTAACTTTAACTTTTCCTCTGACTTCTGCATTAATGGACAATCTTCTCTAATACCCAAATGCAGTAAACTGATGTGACTTTAATGAGCTGCTGTCTTCAATCAACTGTGACATACAATTGCTTGTGCAGTGACTTACCTCACCTGCTACCCCACATAATATCCATACTATTGACTTGTTAACCTATTTTTAAGATAGATGAAAACGATCATGAACACTCACTGTAAACTTGTCCTCCCTTTTCTTTCGGTAGCCATATGAGTTTTTCCTGGGGAAAGAAAGCGGTTATTAGAACCTTGCCTATAAATGAATCTAAAGCGGCTGGTGAAAATGGGAGAAGTTAATTCAAATTGCTATTTCATCCGTCTTCACTCTAGACAGGTTATTAAAAAAATGTTTTGGGGAAAATTTTCCAGCAAGCTGTCATTAAAATGAACGTGTGGATCTTAATACAAGTCAGCGTAAGAATACAATGGTTACAAATAATGCCTTTGTTAAAAACATCTCAGTGCCGATTACATATAAGCTTTAGACAAAACCCTTCAATAGGCAAAGTAAAGGGTTTTCTTGTGGTTGGGTTGGGGTTTTCGTGAGGTTTTTTTTTATACCTATGTAACTTTTGAAATACAGATAATCACTTTCAATTGAGATAAAGCCCGTCCAGCAGCATTTTTAAATCTGCAATGCATTCTAACTCTGTTGCAATATATCTTCTAAGTTTGATTTTCACTGTTATTAATATATTCAATAACATAACTTCAGAATATAAATGTAAATTCTGGCTATTCCTGTACATTTTTGTAGTCTGTAGTTTGAAGAAACTTGTTTCCTAGGTTCTTAATCATACTTTCATCCATCAGTTATAACACAATTTGGTAAATTAGATTATAGAAAAGTATTGTAATCCTTGCACAAAATCCCCACTTAATTTTGTAATGATGCAATACAAGTTTAATATAGATCATCTGCAAAAGACTCAAGTTACCTTCCAATTTAGTAAGTCACTGAATATAATTTACTTGGAGACACAAACGCAGCCATCGTTCAAAGCTGCACAGTACTTTTATAAAGCACTTACTAGAACTGTACTGTATTGAAAAAATCCAAGATAAGCCTGCTAAATTCTAGCATTAATATAGGTGCTGCCAATATTCAGCTCCCTCAGTATGGGTTTTTATGTTTCTTTGTTTGCGTTTTTTTTTTTAGGTTGGGTTTTTGTTGGGGGGTGGGAGGGAGGTGTTGTATTGTGAGGGTTTTTTTAGGTGTTTGTGGTTTTGTTTTAAACTGCGTAACAATAGCCTTCTTAATGGCATATAATCTTTTTTCCTTCCTCTATACCAATCCATCATCTCTGTTGTAAATGTCTAATTTGGGCAAAATGCTGATCTTGAAACTGAAAAAATTAACACTGAGCACTGCTAGCACAATCTACACTGCTGAACAACGGAAAGGGCAGAACAGCTTCATTAAAGTTAAATAATATGCAAGATCTTTCTTACAACATATGAAGAAAGGACAGAGAATTGGATCTTACAGCTGTAAACTGTTCATTGGTTGCCCTTAATGATTTTCATTTGGTATGAAAGTCCACTCTGCATTTGTTCTATATTTAGCACTTTCTCTGAAGTAGTTTCCAAGATTTTAGTTTTGAGGTGAGACAGTCTCCGTTTAAAATACTAATGAGAACAGTACTAGTACCATACCTCTTCACTAGAAGCAGCAGTTTAGAAGCAGCAGCACCAGTTGTTCAGAGGACAACAAGAGAGTACGCTCACCTTCCTCTACCTAATCCAGGAGACGAGTCAACACTGGTCTGTTCCATCCGTCCAGTTCCCACTTCCCTCTTGGTATAACTCGTAGTAGCATTCTGCATCCGTGTCCTGTTTTGTCCCGGCTGCCGCGTCTGTGGACTCCTGACGCCATTGATTAAACGATCAGCAGAAAAGTCGAATATTGTAGGACTGCCTAGAAGCCCAGGTCCCCTCTCTGCACTGGGTATTGTATGTCGTATATGAGACTTGCTAGGATTCCTACAAATTCAAAAGTCATTTCAACATACGTACTATGAGATCTTCTGAGGACTAAGTCCATACACAGAATTCAGAAGAAGTAAGATCTTTAGTCCTTCATTGCATATTTCATTTATAAGAATGATAAATATTCATTTTAACAGGTCATGTGAATTACCCAAATTAACCTTTTCACTGTCTGTTTTCAACTATGGCTTTACTAAAAACTACTGGAAATCGAAAACACTGTACAAATAATCCTGCTGATCACATGCCATTATTCAGAATATTTCATCTGAATACCCTAAATCATGGAACAGACAAGTTCTCAGCTTTCAGACAGTCCACTTATATTTAGAAACAATACATCCACTAACAAGAGCAGCAGCATCTGTCCTATGGCCTCACTTTTGCACTAAGTCCAATTTCACAGGTATTTTCAGGTGTTACTAAAATAAGCAGATTAAATCCCCACATGCCAGATAATATAATCATGTGTGTATTATTAAAAAAAATAGTTGAACTTGCCTGTTCCTGGGAGGATATTGTCTGAGTGTAGTCAATGGAGAAGCAGCAGGCTTGAAGGTTGGAGATGTGAACCCATTGATGAATCCAGCATTTGGAAATGGTGTTACCTAAAGAATATATTGCATGCTTATATTTATAAACAAACTAAGTACTGTTTTTTGTTATCCACATATTTTATGACATTCTCTGCAGGGCAGTGCTTAAAAGACTGGCTCAAACAGCCAGAGAATGTGTCCAGTGCCTTGTAACCAACTATCAAAATGCCGATTTTTGAAAAAACAGCCACTGCATATATTGAAGTTCTGAAAATTTGTTAAAAGGATTGAAAAACATTGAGCCAAAATTCATGGCTGTAAGTAGTACAATGCTCCTCCTATTTCACACCATACTATGCATGACTTCAGAGTACAGAGATCCTGCTTTGTCAGAGAGTCTCTAACCTACAAAGCCTGTAATTACAATTTATATGTGAATCCCTCCCTAAATCCAAAAATCATTGGTTTAGTTCCTCATTCTACTTATCTTCCACGTGACACCTAATAAAGCCTAGAGAGTAAGTGGATGTTAAGTGGACATCTGATTCTTTTCACATCTTGCCAACTTATTTGAAGTGTGAATTACTGCCTTGTTGCACAAAGAAGCAACATTAACAAAAGATTCCGAGAGGTAGGTGCATATGAATGTCTTGTATTAACAAAGTATCTCAAAGTTTGAAACATGTTCATAGTACATGATTCTCCAACCTCACTAACACACTTTTCTCCAGTTTAATGTACAAACGAGTTTCATTTAGAAAACGTTCTTATGAGCAAGAGCAAATGCTTGCTTGGCCTCTCCCTGAAAATAACTAAAATGCAGAACAGTAAGACTTTTGTGTAGCACTCTTTTTATACTTATAAAATCATGAGAAACAGCTGGGATTAAGACTGTTTCCTATAAAGGTATCTTTAAGCTTGTCCAACCTTTCTTTCAAAAGGTAAAGTAAATCACTAACCAATGGAAAATAAAATTTAACACCAAAGCTGTCAGGCTAAGCTACTGACAGCCTAACCTAGCAAAAACGCTACCTCAGGCTCAAAAAAAATGGCCATTAGGAGTTTAATAAAGCTATTTTAGGAACAAAGTTTCATCAAAATACTGCTTTGAAGTGCTTTCTGCTTTAACAGTTAAGAACTTGAACACTAAAATTCAAAGCTAGTGAGCAACTACTGAACCTAATGAGAAGACATTGAACATACTAAAGGAAAACAAATAGGACAAACTAGATCTTTCCTCAAATACTATTAAAGACTTGATGAAGAAGTAGGTAGTTATAGAATTTTGATGACATGTGTTGCTACATTCTAGTTTCAGAACTAAAACTGTATGACCACGTTACTGGGTGTTATTTAATCTCAAATTAGAGATGAAACACAGAACAGTTAGCGTTTAAGTCAAAGCAGAACACGAAAGTAACTTCTATCTTTGCACACAAGTATACATACAAAGTGCAACTCTGTCTCATAAGAATTATTCCTGTGTCATTGTTCATCATGGTCCCTGTTCTCTCAAGTAGTTTCTATTCAAACATAGCTCTTCCTATAAAAGGTTCAAGCAGCATCCTATTACATTAATGTACACAAAATGCAGCTAACCAATGACAATAAGCTGCAAAACAGTGTGAGACAAAGCTTTGCTAGTTAGTTTTCTGGTTTTACTAAGAAAGGCATGAGACCTTTAATGCTGGCAAACTTGTAATGTCTTCCCCTAAGGGCCAGGACTAGTAAGCTTTCTGGAATACAAAAAGTTCAACGATGATGTAAGGCAGATACATGCTAAGCTGTGCTTGAACCTGTAGCCAATTAATCTACATCAGTGCCACCCAAATACTTTACTAACCCATAGCAAGATTGTGCAATAGTCAGTCTTGTTTATCCTAAGGAAGAATCACATTCATCGCTGCTTAATAAGGTTGCTTTCTCCTGGAATAACATTGCTCACTACACAACCTTGTCTCCCCCACATTCTTCATTCCCTTTAAAAGCCTTCCTCTGCAAAGGCTCTGGCTACCTTCTGTGTGTGTGTGTGAAGTGTTTAACACACCAACTTTTTAATTAGCTTGCTGTTCAGTACACAGGAAGTTTGTTCAAGGACACTTTAATCCTCTGCCAAAAAAAAACCTCTAAAAAGCTTCTAATTTTGAGTGTTGCTACCCTAGTTCTTTAGCCCTGAGGAAAGAGGCATTTTCAGAGGGGAAAAAGAGGTTCCACACAGGACAACTTTAGACTCCCAGTCATTACAGAAAACTATATTCATGAGAGTTTTGTAGGGTAACAAAGGCTGACTAAAAAAGGGGCCAAGGCAATTCCAACGGGACTATCACAGAGGAGAACACAGAAGCAGCACTGCAGGATGCAGCTGACGTCCCATTAGAGTGTATAAGGACCTACTGCTAGTAAGGCTCTAAACTTACCTGATCTCTAAGGCGTACCAATAGTCCCTTTAAAAAATGTTTCTAAAATTAAGCAAAAATGATTTTTTTTTTAATTGCCAAAAAAAGATATTACTTTTGCACAGAAAATGTTTTGCTTAAAGGACATGCCAAATAGGGTAACTCAACATGTTAACCTAGAACCTATTTTCCTCCTGGAAGATCAAAATACTAAGTTATGCTTATTCATCAGATACTGTTAAGTTTATACAGCACATACAGGAATTGCTTTTCCTGGTATTCATGTACATATTCTGAAGATCTAATTTCTGAAGAGGCTTTTAACCTTTACTAAAAGTAGTCTGTAGTGAAGATTTCTTTTGCTAATGGTTAATTAATAAGCTTTACTAAAGAACTGCCTCAAAACCTAAAAGGTTAAATAAAAAATTAAAAAAAAAAATAAATCAAATGCAGTCCAAGACCAGATATGATTTTCAAATCCTTCAATCTTGTACACCATAAGAACTTTGAAGAACTGTTTTTCAAGAAGAATCAGTATCTTCAACTCCTCTATTCCGGATGCATTCATTTCCTACACCTCAAGACTTCAGAACTAAATAAGAAAATAGAAAACTTTAAAAAGAATGCAACTGTTTCATAATCAAGAGACTTACCAATGAAGGGTCAAGGTAGCTGTGGGTGGCTGACCAGGCCTGTGGACCAATTAAGCTGTACAATGGAAACTGCTGATGGGGACTGTATACTGGAGGTAAGTAAAAGGATGTTGTGTAACGCTGCTGCGTGTAGAGGTTCATATCCAGAGGTCTATATCCATTCTTTGGCAAAAAAGTGTTTATAGCTATTGCCTTTGCTTTTATCCTTGCCTGCAAAGGAGATTGGATTAATTATTACAGCAGCCTTTCAAATTAAATCAGGATAGTTCAAACTAGCATCTCTCAAGCTTTTACTGGACACTTTGTCAGTCACTGCTTTCTCCTTCAAGAAAGGCAGGAACAGCTGAATGCTTCCCTGCTGGCCTAATGCGGGGACAGATACACTGCTGCCAGAGAGGAGAAAAAGTAGTAAAATGGTACGTGCTACATTTTAAAACCCATCGTCTGGTCAAATGGCTGCTGAGATCAGACCACAAATTTGTATTAGAAAACACAGGGAGCCTCCCACCTCCAAACCAGAACATATACACACATGCACCTCAAAAAAATCATAAAGCTCTATTTACCTTAATCGGTTTTCCTTGGAAAGTTTTCACTTCTTCTCTAAGATATCTGTAAGCCTTTAAAAAAATTATAAAGTTTGTCAAGTATAATTTAAACAAAGGAAACTTAAGTTTTGACAGGCTAATCCTGACAATAATTCTTGAAGTGCTTGCCAATGTTAAAACTATAGAAACCTGTAATATGTAATCTGTATTCAGCAAGATTTAAGTTACCGCTGCAGAAGTGCTTCAGTAGCAGCAAAACAAGGTCTTAATTCTTATCTTTGAAACATTTCAATCTGTCATCCAAAATACCAATGTCCTTAGTACAAAAAATTATAGCTTTGGCCAGGAAGCCAGGATACGCAAACAAGATAAAACTCTTACAGGGTATTTAATAGTACTGATAAGTGGATATTAGCTAAGGGGAAGCATTACTGGATTTAGAGGTTTAGGTATTTTTTTCTTTAAATTGTTACATGGTTATAATACACTTCACATCTTGTCAATCCACCCTCATCCCACCCTTGCCTACTCTTGTATTTTAAACTGCTTCAAAAAAAATAGCGTTACCTGCTGTGCATCGGCTTCTGATTCAAATGTAATAAACCAATTGTCATTGTAGGCAAACTCACAGTTAATAAACCTAGGCAAATTATCTCCTTTGAAAAGTGCTTCAACCTCCTAAGAAAAGTGGTTTTGATAAGAAGGGAGAGAAAGGGATGGGAGGGAAAAAAAAAAAATTAATAGACAGAAGAAAACATCAACTTAAAAGTACAGAACTCCGGAACTCCAGTAAGAAAAATAAAAAGCTTTCAGGCTTACAAAACAGAACTGAGAACACTTCAGAACACCTGCAGTAAGTAGTGTTAGTTCTCTCCAATCTCCCCACTAACTAGAAGAAATTCAAACAAGTGTTGTCTAAGGCTATGCTGCAAGTAGAAGTAGCCTGCTCCTTTAAATCAGAGGAGAGAATCTATTTTGGCCACAGAAAAACACTTGAATTGGGCATCAACTGCCAATAAATGTCTATTTCTCCCTTGTCCCCAAAACCACTGAGCCACATGAAAACCTGTGCACGCTGCATGGGGTAGAAGAACCACCCTCTTCCCCAGAAACATGGAAATACATTTTAACTCAAGTGTCTACAGATTAATATATATGAAACAGTGCTTACATTATCTCAAAAACAATCAGCTAGGTTCCACAGAAAAAAACCCAACACATCTTGGACTTATTTGTTTTAATCCATTTGCATACTATTTTTGTCACAGAGTTGAGGTGAGTAGCATCAAAAAGCAATGCAATTAGAGAAGCCTTAGAGTAAACACTTCCAGTGTAGCATGGTCAGGCTTTATTTAAGCAGAAACTTATCCCATTAAATCTGGTCAGTTAAGCCTAGATTTTCCAGTCTGGCAAAGTTATACTCATAACATATAAAATACTTCACTTCAGACCACCTCTTCTGAAAATAAAGACTGCTCCGAATTTTGCTGTTGTTAAGCATTTAAGAGCACCCAGTGCTAACATGTCCAACCTGACAAAGTGACGACAAAAGAAAACCATTGTTTTCTAGTCTTTCCATTAGACGTCGTCCCGGCTACATCAGAGTTGCACTGAGTACCTTTCAAAGAATCAATTTGCCTACTCTCATACTCTCATTCCACAAGCCAGTGGAGATCCTTAGTGACTTCCTGACAACTCTCTCCTCAGTGTTACAGAAATATTTGCAAAGCTTTAAGTACTCTACCCTAACAAGCTCCAAGGTGCAACAGTGGCATTTTCCATTCTAAGACTTATCCTCCCTTCATCTTCATTTGCCATTTATCCAAGGAGCTGTGCACTAAGAGCATATGGATAAGTCAGAGTCCAAGAAAATTAAGTTATCTCTACCTAGGACAGCATTCAGTTTTTCAGACCTCTTCAGAGCTACAAGGTTTTACCATGGCTTTCCTATAAGCAACAAGCTTCTATCAAATACGTTTATTATCAACACACATGCAATAAATTAGCATTTAGAAATGGTGTTAGAAACTAACTAACAACGTATTAAGAAAATGTGATATGCTTATTGAAATCTGGAAGAAATCTAACTTCCAAATCCTAAGGGTAAAGCATTCTTTACTAAAGAATTAAATACTTACTTCAATAGGGGTAGATTCAGGTACTTCACGTAAAATCACAATACAACGATTCTGATTTGGCCTAACTTTTTCTCCCTTCTCATCCACTTGGACTAAAGGCAATGCTAAAGAGAGAAAAGACAAAAATGTATTTTAGCAATCAGCAACTATAGGTTTGCACACTGAGAGACTCTTCCTTCACTGTTGGTGGGTCTGTGTTTGCATCAACATGGGTTTTTTGTTCCCAAGACTTGAGACCCATCGGTGCTGGTAAGGACAGAGGTGAAGAAAGTCTTGACAACCTCTGCCTTTTCAGCATTGATGGTGACTGACTCACCTCTCCTGTTCAACAGCTGGCCAACGTTTTCCTATGTTTCTGCTTGTTGTTTAAATATCTGAAGAACCCTTTCTTGTAGTTTTTGACATTTCTGGCCAATTTCAATGAGCTTGTGCTTTCCTAACTGCACAATTGCACACCATGGCAATGCCCTTACCTTGTAGCTCTCAACAGGTATTTGTCCACTTTTCCATCTCTGGTATGCTTCTGTTTTGGTTTTGAGCTGACTCAAAGTTCACAGTTAAGCCAAGAGAGTCTCTCACTCCACCAAGTTCCCCTGCGTTTAAAGGGGATGAGCTGTTTCTGTGCTTCCATCAGAGAGCTCTTGAAAAACTCCTAGTACTTGCTAGCTCCTTTATCCTCTGTGGAAGCTTCCCATGGAATCTCTCCCAACTGAGGTCTGAGCAAGCCAGAGTTTGTTCTTCTAACATCTAAAAAAACCTTTGTCTTAGTCCTAACCTTCAGTGTGCTCAGCCAGATCCCCACAATGTTATGATCGCTGCGGCCAATGCTATCACTGAGATATTACGAAGCAGGTTTTCTTGGTTTGTGAGTAGCAAGTGCAGCAGGGCCTCAATCCTGACTGGCACATCTAACATTTGTATGAGGAGGCAGTCCTCTGCTCACTCCAAGGACTGATGCATGACATGTGAGCTGCTGTATTGTTCTTCCAACAAATGTCTGGGTATTTGAAGTCACCCATAAGAACCAGGTTCTGTTGAACCAAAGCCCGCTTAAGTGACCCAAATAATGCTTCACTGGACTTATCTCAGTTTGGAGGTTAGTCGCAGATTCCTACTCTAAGATCTCCTTTGGATACAACCCCTCTGATCTTGACCTAGAGACATTCGGTAGGGCTTCCACAATTGCCATAGCTGACTTCTAAACATTCAAGATTCTCCTTAACATAGAGCACAACTCCTTCCTTCTGTTCTTCCCTGCCTTGTCTTTATGAAACAGCCTACAGCCACCCATTGCAATCCTCCAGTGATGTGGGTTGTGCCACCACATCCCACAATTTAAACTCACATCATCCTCATTTACACAGTTCATTACTCAATACCTCAAATGTGAAGTAGCTTTGATAAAACTGCAGTCCTGCAATTGTGATGGTATAAACTGAAAGGTGCTTGCTCTACTTAATACTTTACAGAAAAAGGGAAGCATTTTATTACAATACACTAAAAAAGAAAGAGAGACTGAAAATCCAGATTAACAGTCCTACAGCAATAACCAAAATGCTTTCTAGCATCAAGGGATTGATTTTTACTTACATCTCAGCACTTCAACAATCAAATCCATATCAGTACTGAGTTTCTTGACATGATCAAGGTTTGCTACTGTCATTATTGGCACATACTGATCACTGTCCATCTGTGATATAAGATACATGTCACTGGCAAGATTTTCTCTGTTGAGAGAAAAAAAGGGAAGTCACAGATGTAACTTTTGCCAACGAACTTGAAACAAAACCTCACATAGAAGGCAGATTCCTACACTGAATTTTGTATTCAGCATTTTCACCAACTCCCCGGTCTACCTATATAGTTCACTTCCCAGAAAACATGAAAATGTCTTTATTTTTCCTTCATACATCTTCCTGTTCAGGCAGCACATTAGCCCCACGAGCACATAATATTGTTAAGCTTATTACTTTAAATGACCACTGACTAACTGGCTGTGCAGGAGTATACAGATTAGAAATTGTTCTAAGTTATTAAGGCATCTGTTTAGGATGCTTTTATCAAGACACAAGCACTGAGAATAATTATGTACAAGTAAACTACTTTGATGATGTTGCATCAGTCTATACTGGAATGTGTATGATTCAGAGCCATTTATTGTTTTTGTGGGTTTTGGTGGTTTGTTTGTTGTCATTTTGTTGCTGTTTTTTTTTTTAATTGATCCTTAACTTACAATATAAAGGGATCTATAGATGCACATACAAAAATCCTGCTTTTTGTATCAATGCAAATTCTAATATTATTAGCTTAAAAGCTTAACAAATGTCTTAAGTTTGATGCAGTTTTAATTTGCATCAAAAAACATTAGTAGCAGTCATAAAAATTCACCTGATCTGTAACTGTTTATAAATAACCTCACTTTAAAACAATGTATTTGCTAGTTTAGGTTTTAAGGCCAGAAGTTTCATGTAGGATTTAAGAGCTATATCATACAGTACTCTGGAATTTGCGTGTTAATTCCCCCAAATTCTCATCCTTTCCGCTCAGTTTTTAAGTGACAACTGAGAAACTATAAACATACATCCCAAGTTAGGTATTGATCTTGTTAGTTATCCTCCAGTTTGCTACATTTAGGTGAATACATACCTAGATAAACAGAATTCCAATGTTTTTTTCAGTAATTCTCGTAAATCTTCCTGACCTTCTGGCTGCAACTGTTCATTTCCACCTAATAATTAAAATACTTAAATTTAGTGCTGCTTTGTTACACATTATGTATTTTAATCAAGACATCATATCTATTAGTGGTTGTATAACCAACAACAAGCTTTCAAATTCCATAAGTGTTCACTGTGTATTAGTTTACCACCCACTAAAATTGCACAGGAATACTTTTCATTTAAGGCATTACAGAAAAACCATGCTTGACTTCACTTGTAAGCTTTTGCTCTCCAAATACATAAAAATCTGAAGCAGCTTTAGAAAAGCAGCTACAAACATCTCAAAGTAAATACTGAGCTAATTATATCTGTCTTCCAGTCTTAGGAAATTAACCTCTTTCTAGCTGACTAAACCCTAACTAATACATCTGACCAATACAGCATGTGAGTGATGTTACGGAGAACTTCGCATTTCTGGCCTCACTCTAAATTCCCAACATGCTAACTCAGAAGAAGGAGTTTCAAAACCATTACTATTAAATATCTGCATATATAGAATCATAGAACAGTTAGGGTTGGAAAGGACCTTAAGATCATATAGTCCAACCCCTCTGCCATGGGCAGGGACACCTCCCACTAGACCATGTCGTCCAAGGCTCTGTCCAACCTGGCCTTGAACACTGCCAGGGATGGAGCATTTACCACTTCTCTGGCCAACCTGTTCCAGTCCCTCACCACCCTCACAGTATAGAGCCTCTTCCTTGTACCTAACCTGAACTTCCCCTGTTTAAGTTTAAACCCATTTCCCCTTGTCTTATCACTACAGTCCTTGATGAGAAGTCCCTTCCCAGCACCCTTAAAGGCCCCCTTCAGATGCTGGAAGGCTGCTGGAAGGTCTCCACGCAGCCTTCTCTTCTCCAGGCTGAACAGCCCCAACTTTTTCAGCCTGTCTTCATCTGGGAGGTGCTCCAGCCCTCTTATCCTCATGGCCCTCCTCTGGACTTGCTCCAACAGCTCCATGTCCTTTTTATGTTGAGGACACCAGAACTGTACACAATACTCCAAGGGAGGTCTCACAAGAGCAGAGTAGAGGGGCAGGATCACCTCTTATGACCTGCTGGTCATGTTCCTTTTGATGCAGCCCAGGATACAGTTGGCTTTCTGGGCTGTGAGTGCACACTGAAGCTAGCTCATATCCAATCACTTAACTACAGATGTATGATCAATTAATCTCTTGGTTAAGAAGGAATAATTATTTTTTTCTTATACCTGGAAGTTTCAAAATCATCACGTGGAAAAAACTAATTTCATGTCCATTTTAGTTTAGACCCAATACACTACAGTAAATTGAGAGTAAGCTAATTCTGTCAGTGGGAGAACTGTTTGAAGATCAGAAGTTTAGTGTGGCTTTTACAGATTTATAAAACATTTAGTAACATGTTACATAAATGCAAGTTAGGTTTGGGGCTTTTTTGGGTTGTTTTTTTTTTTTGTTTTGTTATTTCACACCAACTGTTACACTCTATACCCTTCCCTTCTTCAGTAACTTTTATCCTTTTCTTCAGTTCTCCTTAGCCTTTCTTCTTCCTATAGCAACTTCTAATTTTCTCCCATCGTTTTGTCCTTCCTGGGTTCTATTCTGATGTAGATAATGCAAACACCTGAGAAGTACACATATCATGTACTAACCATTATTTCCCTTCCCCATCTCCTCTTTCTTTCTTGCCTAAAACCTAGCAAAGATTCATAGTTATATGAATTTATATTGGTATAAACTACAGCTACCAACAGTTGCACTGAAGAAAAATAATGGAAATTAATTAAAACAGAATGCAAAGAATTTAGACTAAATTATTGCTTATTCTACCATTCTAAGTACAATACTGATCTTTCAACACATTAACATTACTGCTTGAGACACAAATGATACATGAATTTCACCTCAGTTCCTGACCCAACTAGAAGCATGCAACTTGAATGTACATGTCTACCCCAGGGACCTGCATTCAGAATAACATTTCAGAAAACAATACTCAGTTATATCCAGAACTTGTAATCAATTCTGTGCTGAGGCCTATACTCAAACAGGAGACTGGTTTCCAAATATGTCTAAGCCTGAGAGCAAGAGACAATTTTCTGCAGTTCGTTTGCACAGCAACAACTAAAGTGGTATAGCTTTTTTTGGTGGGTTTTCTGTGTATTTTTAGGTTGTTTGTTTGTTTGAATGGATGCTCACTGTTCAAATCAACATTAGCTTTTTTAAAACCAAGTCCAAGCAGATGTTAGCTTTCTCTTACCTGTCTGGGTGGCTTCATGCATAGACTCATACTCAGAATGATCGAGAGCCAAAGGGTTCATATCTGTCTGGTCTGACACTGAAACAACTGGTGATGGCTCCTGCAGCTCTGTCAGCACTGCATTCTGATGCTTTTTGTCACCATCACCACTGGCATCCAGTTCTGCAGCAGAGATGACACACACGCTCAGAAAGCATTCCTTCTAATCACAGTATCATCATAGTTAAAACTAAGTCTGAGTTTCACCCTTTGCTTGAGCAACAGCTAGAAACTTTTATTCATACCTTCTTTACAAGAGTCTGGAGGTTGGTCAGGTATTTCTTCCCACGTTTTGCTCACACTACCATCAGTGGCACCACTCGCTTCCAAGTGTAACATATGATTTCCCCACACCTTTGCATTGGGGTTTAACTCAGAAACCTTGGTTGACTCCTACAGAAAGAAATTTCTTTGATTATGCACTTTGTGGATGCACAGCACACACATCTGTGTATACACCTGTACAGTTTCAAGCAACAGTATCAAATGTGCTACTCAAGATTGTATTGTCACGTTTTTTTCCACATCTGAATATATTAACAGAATTGCAATCCCATAATCATTTTGGGTACAAACACAATTTAATTATGCAGCACAGAATTCAATTCCGTGGTAAAGAACCACCAGAAAAGGACAGCCAAGGAAACTACAACAAGCGTTTCATTCTTTGCCTTTGACAGACCAACTCAATCTGTACTTGCCCTAGACTTCTGGTAGTTCTCTGACATACATGTTAACACGATGTTTACTATATTATCATGGTATCTGTTTCTGTGAAATAACATAAAATAATTAGGAAAATGTAAGAGCACAGGATTTGGGTTGTTGGTTTTTTGTTTTTCTTCTGGACTTATATAAGCATGTAAGCATTATGAAAAACTGGAAGCAATGAGATGTGTGTGACAACTTCTGTCATGACTTCAAGAGGGAAAACCAGCATTAACAAAAATTTAGGTAAGTTTTCCCCTAGGCAGGACAAATAGAATCAATTACCAGATCCAGTTAAGTCATCTTAGGCCAGTCTCCTTTAACCTGGATTGGAAATGGACACATTTAATGGTCATATATAACCATTATATAAATGGTTATATTTGTCCTTCAGAGAGATTGCTCTCTGCCGTGCCAAGATCTACAATACTTTTTTTGATAGTAACATGAGACACTTTTCTCTTGTTTTGCTAATGTTTGAGCAAAGCACATTAAGTTATTCCATACCCAGAGTATCTTTTTTAATATGATTATTACACCTAGAAAGAGTATTACTCATAAGAACACATATTAAAATTTGCTTTGTGAATTTAAGGATGCTAGGAACATTACAGAGTTTAAGGCTGGCACTCAAAAACTCCACAAAGCTTTATTTTGAAACACATGCACTCAAATACTCACTATCATAGTGCACAGAAAACACATCCAGAAGGTAAAATATTTAAAGACTATCAAATTAAATACATCTACTGGAATGATAGAGAAAAGACTTATAAAAAGATGGAAGTGTTCAAACACTACGACTTTAACATTTCTTCCTGTATGAAGGTAAAGAACACTATTAACAGTTTGTAGAAAATCTCCCTTCCATATACTGAAGTTTTAATCTCAAGTTCAACTAGAATTGAGAATCTGCAATCAAAATACTTTGCCCAATGTTTAAACTTTCACACAAGGTAAACAGAACCAAAAAGAAAAAAAAAGTATCAATATTCAGCAACTTTTTAAGACACTACATTCTCTATAGAATTCGTTTTGCTAAAGAGAGAGCAGTCAGCTTCAGGACAAAACAACATGTTATATTTAACTATAATGAAACCACAATTTGTCTTGACTTATGCAAATTCATAGTTTCAGCTTTAAGCTAAACATCAAATTAATTCTGCAGAATACTTACAAATTCATCTTTATCTTGCCTTCCCCAAGTAGCAACATTTTCTGGTGCTAGCAGCTGATATGGGTATCTTCCTACTGCATATGAAGCTCCTCTTAAGTCTTCAGGTTCATTCTGGAAGCTTTCACTAACTATACACAGTCTGTCATTCTTCATGGTATTGTTAGAAATTGCATTATCGCATAAAAAGCCCATCAGATATTCACCATTACCAGCAATAAGGGTGTCAGAAAATAACTGATTTGTCCAGTCAGCATTGCCAGTCTGAAGACTGATGAAATGTGACCATATTTCAACGTGGGGATTTTGTCTGGCCAGTTCATAGCAGTGCTCTTGGTCACTTGGTGTATCTTCCATCAGATCTAATACACACAGCTCATTGCCTCGCTGAAATGTTGAGGCACCAGGTGAGGCCCTATGTATTTCATAGGAAGGAGTAGCAGCGTATTTGTCTACCTGCTCTGGGTCAACAAAAACTCCAAACTCTTTGTTTGAGAAAATCTTGTGATCTGACTGCATCTGTTCCCAACCTGCAGTCAAGTCATTGATTTGAGTATTTAATATGTAACTGGTGCTTTTCAGTTCAGTAGTCTTGGATTCTAACTGCTTTAAATTCCCCGTGGTAAAAGCTTCTAGATTCCCAGTTGACGTACTAAAACCAGCGAGGTTCTCCTCCTTTGAGTGGATGCTGACACAGTGTTCTACTTCACCATGCCGCAGATTACACTCACTTACATCACACACACTGTTTTCATGAGTCTCTGATTCTACTTCAGTAAAAGGCCCAACAGGAACTTGGGTGTTCCCAACCTCTGGCTCTGGAGTGGCACAGTGACATAACTCAGGCTCTTCTACTGGTTTATCACACACATGACAACATGCATCTTGACACAATGAAGGTAAACTATTATGGGCTTTATGTAAGAGATTCACAGCATCTTCTTGATTTTTAGTGTCTATCAAGTTTACACTCTTGTACCTACAGCTGTCCAAAGCCGAAGGTACAGCGGAGTTAGAATAAGTATTCTGATCGTGAGTTAAGCCTTTATTGCAATTTAAGATGGTTTTATCACGATCACTAATATTAGCATCCAAATTCTGTTTTACATTTTCAGCCTTGTTACCAACTATCTCATTCAGGTGAGCTTCAAATTTTATCTGTTTTATAGATTCTACTACATCCCCAGCTATTTCGCCTAAATCAGTCCCTGCATTCCACTGATTCTCCACTGTGTGGAAAGAATATGTATCCTGTTGCTCATCTTGTCTACAGTTCATGTCAGTTTTAATCATACCCTCATGTTCCACAGACACAGAGGAGAAGCTGGTTTTGCTATCTGAATTTGAATATTTGCATAGTTTATTCCCTGGTGGCTCTTGTGAAATCTGAGATTCTAGGCTGTTTTCCTTTAGGAACATTTCATCTGTGCCTGTGTTATGTAGCTCACAAGATGTCAAACTGCCATCACTTACCCATGATGGAGCTCCGCTCAAGCTACTAGCTTCCTCAAGCACGTTACCTTTTAGCTCAGCGATACTCACAAAAACATCTTCCTCCATGCCACTATGGTTTGCAGCTTCTACTGATGTCTTGCTTTCAGTGCAACCCTTAATTTGAGTTTGAAAATCAGAACTTTCTTCCAGGTTTTCATGTATTTCAATCATATTCAAAGCTTCACAGCTATGCAAAACTGTACCTGTGCATTTCTCTTTATCTTTCAAGTATTCTTCCAAAACACTGTGATGTTCATGAGAGTCAGATGCAAGCACCTGGCCATGACCAGATGTTCTTTGAAATGTTCTCTTTTCCACATTCACTTCACTTTCTGGCTTTAGGAAGTAGCCTTCTTCAGCAAGCTTTTCTACATGTTGACTCACCAAAAAAGAGTCATTGTCCGTTTCATGTAACTCCAATGATAATTTAAAGTTACCCCTCATGTTATCTGCCACCTGTTTAGTATTTATTTCCCTTACAACACTTGAGGAATGCCTACTTAAACCAAATGGTAGTATGTCAGAACCATGACTTTCCTCATTTTTTCCTGAATTACATACTCCAGTGTTTAATGATACACTGGAATCACCATGTTTTGCATTTTCTGAATTAGGGCTGCATCGGTCCTCTTCGGCAGCATTCACAAATTTTACAGAATCACAAGTGCTGTGGAGTGATTCATTCCAACTGACAGCATGACCTCTTGTATACAACTCCTGTTGATTCTCAGGGATGACTTCATCAAATACTTTCACTCTTAAGCCATCTTTTACTGTACTGTCAGTATTTAACCCATGCACCTGACTCCTGTTAGCCAATAAGTTATCATAAGAAGATCGGATGTCTGTGCTACGATATTCCTTTGCTTCCTTTTCCTGTATGCTTGACCTATCCAATCTTTTATACTCAAACAGTTCTTTCTGTGAATTAAACTTTGGTTCCACTTGTGTCGACTGCTGCACTGGAAATTCTTCCCCAGTGTCTAGAGGTTGTGCCATGCTGCACATTCCTTCATCAGTAACAGCTGAGTTATCTATGTCTGCTGCAGTCTCTCCATGCACAGTAGCTGGCACCTCTTCAGCCCCTTTCAGATCTTCAGCATCTACAACACAAATACTGTAAAACTCCCTATCTTTTGTATTTTGTCTGTTGTCTACATCAAGATAGGAAAATGTTGGAGACATCTCTCTATATGAAGTTGAAACTTTTTGTAAGCTGTCACTCTTGCAGTCTTTAACTGTTGTTTCATTCTGCCCTGAATAGTCACATGGAACTGCATAATCCCCCTGAAAATTCCTATTTAAGGAAATTTCACTCTGTAAACCTTTGTCTATGATGCCTGGTACATGCAAAGTAGAAATATGATCAAACAAGCAATGCTCTTCTGCAGCTACATTTCCATTATTAATATTACTATTAATATTTTCTATATAGTTCAGATGCTGACCTTTAGCACTGTCACTTTTTTTAGATGCTCTTTTTTGAACTACCCTATCCTTTTTTTCTTCAGTTTTCTGTAGATTTGCATATGTACCAGAGACCTTCAGGAGGTGACTAAAGGAATTAAAGAAGCTAAAAGGTCTGTCATACGTTCTCCTAGAGCTCTCACAAGGAGTATTCTCCATGCTTTTGTATGACGGATATTTCGCTTTTCTATCCCAGAACCCAAATGTAGAATTTGACGCTGCGCAATCATCACTACGAACATGTTCAATGCCGACTACTGCAGCTGCCCCGTTAGCCGTCCTTCCCCCTGTCTGCAGATCTTGGCTTCCCACAGTTCTTAAAATTGAAGATAAAGTTTTACTTATCCTTGACTTTGGTGCTTCCTCTTCCACGGATTTTTGTAACAAGCTGGTTTTCTCCTCATTTGTGCTGTTACTCAATTCTTTACTGAAGCAGCAACCCATGTTTAAAAAGTGGTGTCAAAGGCGTGTTCTCATTGCAAATCACCTTCCTCTATACACTAAACTAACTTTCTACTGCTACTGAGGAGACAAGCCAACACCCAGCTGCCAAAAATAGCGCTTTAGAACCATGCCGAGGTTCATATGTCATTGCCACTCAAAGTCCAAATCCCAGTTGCTGAGCAATGTTTTGGTATTTCATCATATGCACTGTAATATTCAAGCCAAATAATTCTAATGAGATTACAGTCTGTTTACAACTATTACCAAGTCTTAAGAACTTCCATTGTTTAATTTCCTGAAAAGTTTCCTTCATCCAAATCATTAGAATATTTAAATGAGATCTTTCACAATGTCCGTGTGTGCCAAAAACCTGCTCACCTTCATATTTAATACAACTCCCACTTTCTATACAAGGATAAATGCATTCTGGCTTCACAAGTTTAAATCCAATTTGAGGACTAAACTGGTGTAAGCTATTAGATCAAACACATTGTAGATCATTTTCTCCTTCCCCTCCCTTCCCCCAGAGCTGAACCTACACCAAGATTACTTCTTTAGGAAAAGCAGGCTAAAGATAGATAAGGCCTCATGTACTCCATTGAACAGTCATTGTACGTTATCAGAAGATAATTCTGTTCCAAGCTTTTTCTTTTTTTTTTTTTCTTTTTTAATTTGTTATCTGCATGGAGGGGGGGGGGGGGGGGGAAGAAAAAGGAATACATAATCCCTGAGGGGCCTTAAAATCATCCAACCATCTCATGTTACTGTGGCAGGATTAATTATACCTAACCTTCAAAAAAATTGTGTACTCACAGAAAAACTCAGATGCATTTAAAAGGTACTTTTAGTTTGACTAAATGCTTCTTTTTCCAAAAGTCTGCTCCCAGAGTAACTTCTCTCTGTTGTATATGAAAGACTTCTTTCTGACCTTAGAACAGTTAGAACACGTTTATACACATGTATTTACACATTGGAAGAAATCTACTACTGTAAGTCCCTTTACTTGCTAAAAAAATTAGTTCTGTTTCTTCAAAAATAAAAACCCAATAAAAAAAATAAAAATACCCAGCAATCTTTTCTGCTCTAAACAGTTGTTCTTATTTGCCTTTACATATCCTTACATCACTCAGACCTCCTCCCAAACCCATCGTTACTATTTGAAATTTGGACCCTATCCCTCCAGAGATCTTGCAGACTGTACCACTATAGAACAACACTATTCTGTCACTTAAAATACTGGAAACATTGAATAGAGTAAGAAAAGATAGACCCTTCAATTCCATTTCAAATGTTCTTTCAGCTCTACATTGAACTCAGTGTTATTTTTCACTTGGTTGTGTACCTTATGGCAAGTTTAATCAAGAAGCACTTGAACTAGTTTTAGCCTGGCACCTTGCCTTCTTTGTGTTCATACAGCAGTACATAGGAGTACTAAGGCTAATTAAAGTAGTTGCCTTTCAACTAACTAGTAAGAGATCTATTTTAATTTCTACTGCAAACTATACTTGCAGCATAAAGGCTGCCTAACATAGAGATCCATTTTCTAATATCCCACTACTGCTACTTTTTGTTTTGATTGTCATTATGGCTTGCTTTACAGCTGCCTTCATGGCCAAGTCACATAGCCTACATAAGGCTTAAGACATGATTTAGTTTTATCTGTGTTGTCTGTATGGTCACCATCACACTGCAAGATTTCTCCTTTGTTTCCAAAATTCCATGAAAATAACAAACCAACCCACCCAAACACCTTTCCAAAGAAGCCTACAGTCACTTCTTCCTTTCAATCTCCTTTGCTTACTTTACATCTGACAGAAAATCCACTACTGTCAACATAGAAATAAATTACACATCACTTCCTCTTTTAGTCATTCATATCTAGTCAGTAAACTAAGTTCAGACCTGTTTAGACTAATGAACCAAAAGAGAAGCAAAGCTTTTTTGCCTGTTGTCACCTGAAGATCAAGAAAAACCCGATGCTGCACTGAACCACAGTAAGCAGAACCAGGCTAGATTAAAATCAGCTAAAAGAGAATAAATATATATATACACACATACACATATAAAAGCTCTCGCTTTACCAAGCTGTTTACAATGTAATGATAATAGCTTGAAAGTACAAGCAGTACTGAGCATGCGCAGAAGCACTCTGGAAATTCAAATGTGTCATTTCCGTCTTCACTGCAGACACTATGAAGTGCTCCTGCAACAACACATAGTAGAGCTCACATTTAGCAGCGTAACAGACGAAAAGTGAATCTCTTCTTTATACAGCATGAAATGCTCTTCTCTGAATCTTTTGTAAAGTATTCAGGTATTTGAGTCATTTCTTACCCTACTTCTCTTTATAATACTCTGTTTAACAAAAAAGTGCAAATCTGTAATATAGCTGCCGATGTAGCTTTTTCTCCACAAATATTCTGCTCATAGGACAAATGAACCACACAAAAAAAAAAGTGATTTAGATTCTTAAAACACAGATTACCCTATATTTAAATAACATATTAAATGCTATAGGCAGACTCAGATTTGCATATGTGAAAGAAACACAGTGGCTAACTTTCAGGGGAAATCTATTCACCACTAATCCTCTGAACATATAAAAAGATTGCTGAATAGGCCAGGGAATACATCCTCTCCTCAGCAAGTCTGCTTTGAAATTGCAAAGTAAGGGAAGAGGAAGACTACCCTGCCCAGCCAGCTTATCCAATATGTGAAGCCTCAAAGTGCCTTCAGATACATTGTTCTTAAGGATAGGAAGTCTGATGCATCATTGCTGCCATCTGCTGCATTTTTTTTTAATTCTCCCATGGGACAAAGTTATTCAGCATGCTTGAATCCAGACTGAAAACAATGCCAAGCCACTCCTCTCTTTAGCCTCCCCTGGAACCAAGAACAGGGAAAGGGGGAAGGAGTTACTTAGAATAGCTTTTTTTGAAGAAATGCCACAAGCAAACAATTGAACTGATTTTAATGCCAGCATAAAGTCACAACAATATTTACAAAGTTTACAACTACTCAGAAAACTTTCATCAGGTAAACAAATAGCAAGATTTTTTCCATCCGTGATTTAACCATTACTAGCTACGTGCTTTCTGGAGAGAAACTAGGTGCCTTTAAGAGACAGACCAGGCCAAAGTACACCTTTCTAGCGCCTTAATAAGCACTTCTCGTATCAACTAATGGGGAGAAAATGGGTGAAGCAGTTCAGGCAAGCAGAAGCTTCTTCCAGTTTTCCCATACCCTTATCCTGATGTGCAAAGGCATATTTTGTACTTGTTCTTTTAGTTTTATCTAAAGGTTCCAGGGACATCTTCTATTTTTAAGCACCTATGCTGCCCATTAAGTCACATTTCTCAATGGTGTTTATTGTGGGATCACCATAAAAAGGGCGTGGGTTTAACAAATTTAAGCAGAAAATGCCACTGTTGTTATGCTACATCACCTGAGGTTGGTTGCTTAACTCCCAAGACTCATTAAAATCCTTCTGCTAAGCGAAGCACCACCACCTGACTTGAAAAGCACTTCAACAGAACTTGTGCTCTGCCACTTCAGAGCCCAGCTCAGCTGAGGGGTGGGTTTACTTATTTTGGCATTTTGTTTTCTTTCTTTCCTTTATACATATATATTTTTGGCTTTGCTGGATTTTCTTATCTACTCCAAGCCTAAATAGGTTTCTCTCTCCATGAAACTGCTCTGAAGCAGCACTTTCATAACCTGAACAATCTTTCCTAATAAGTACTTTAGTCCTATGTGCTGCACACACCTAGGCAGAAGGCAAGAAGTCAGCATGCTTATAAACAGAAGTATACCTACCCATCTACTTTCATTTCTGCATGTGTCTATTCCTTGTCAAGGAATAAGTCTTACAGAACTAAGTTTTAAAACACAGTCTAGCTTTAAAGTTACAACAGCACAAGCCAAAACTAGCCCTTACAACCTTCTGACATCTAACTTCATTTATTCTTTTTCTACAATAAGGTCATGCAATTGTACTTAGTCCTGACAAAACAGTGATATTCCTGAACTCCTAGGCCACACCTCATGTTATGTCCACCTTCAGTTAAGGCAAAAGAGAAGAGCAGCATCACAAAAGACTTCACAATGTCACTACTGCAGGTTTTTGTGAACAGCTGGTTGGATTAACTTTCCCTCTAATATATCAAGGTTAAATGGATTGTTAAGAGTTTAAATACACATTTTACACATTAAAGCAATTAAACATTAGAAGTCATCTACAGGTGCAGAACTATTCAGCATTTTTCTTACAGTCTAAACCTACAGTAATGTGACAGAAAGAGTGAACACTGAGCAGTATTGATCCTTCATGACACACCATACATGTTCAGTTTAAGGTCTAATCCTCCCACCTCCTGTTTAAATCTATTTTTGATCTCCTGAATTATTAGATGTCACCTACTTGTTATACAAACTGCTACTTAACTATTAATTGGCACATACTATATTTAATATTGTGTATTGTCAAATGATCTGAGTATAGCTACATTGAATTTTCACTTGATCCTGTATTACACTAGTCAAGTTGATTTCCTCAGTCCCTTCTACAAGGCATTGCAAAAGGACTTTTGAATAACATAACCTAACAGTTCTAACCTTGAGACATCCTTCCATATTATGTTCTATGAAAAACATTTTAGGAAATACAATTAAGTTCTCCACCACGGAATTTAGGTCCTGGCCCCTTCCTCAGAGAGTCGCCTCAAATTTCTAGCAGCATAATGCTACTGATCAAAAAGGAAAGAGAGAATTGAGTCAAAAGGGAGTGAAACATTCTTAAACACTGACTTCCCTGGGTCTAGCCTGACCAGGACTCTCTCAGAAAGAGTAAGTGTCAATCAGGATACAAGAAAAAAACCAATAAAAATTCCAGTGATAGGTATGACAAAGTGACCTGAAGCGACAAAGCCCACCTCTAGCTTAAAAAGCCGGAAATACCAGTGTGTTTCATTCCCAAATTTATCAACGCGAAGAATTTGCTAATATCCTTGAGATTATCTACCTCCAATTTGCAAGTATAAGCTACTATTAACAAGAAATTTATGAGGATCCTCAATAGACTAGCATGCAAACTACTGAAATTCTGCTGTTAAATACTCGTAAAATCAGCCACATTCAAGTGGAGCTGTTGTTGGAAATGAACCATACTAGGCTTGTGATCAATCTACAATTAGGCATTAAATAGCATATAACTTCATAGGTACTTTAAGGCAGAAGAAATTACTTTGCCTCCCTCACCATGAGGTTAAGCCTTTGAAAACTGCTAGTAAACAAGTGACCACAGTATCACTAACATACAAAAACCTGGAAAGCAATTTCTGTGGCTTTCCATCACAGCATCAAAACTTTTAATTCACTCACTACTATCTGTTCAACATTACAAACAGTAGAATGTATGTTAGGGTTTGTTCCTGCCAAAGAAAACTGACTGACTAAAGACACAGATAGGAAAATCTAATTATTTTTGATTTTTTAATAGTGTTAATGTTTTAAGATGTAACAAATAATACTTTATATAATCTTCATAATTAAGATTAGCATACAAAGAATTATTTTCCCAGGATCTACAGGGGTGTATTAACATTTCCAGTAGAAATTCTACAACTTTCTTCCTGAACTGCCACAAAAGCACTCAGAATAGGTATCACCAGATCCCAGTAGAACAGCATAGCCAAAAGAACCAGGGAATGTAATTCAGGAATTTTTTTCAGCCTATAAAAAACCCACACTCCTAGAAACCTGACTAGATACCATGGCAATATAACCCCATATCAAATACACACAGAAGCAGGGATCACCACAAACATCCATCTATTCCTTTATGCAGTCTAGTCCTCTGAGCTCAAAATAATGAAAACACACAAGAAAGAGCAGATGATTTTCAGTTAGCCTGAAGCATGTGCTTGCTAAATGCAATCGAGTCAGGACTTCAGAAGTTTCTCATTCCTATCATGTTTTGGGAAAGGTGAAAGTGTCTTAATGATCTTAGTTTGCTAACTTCTTCCTATAGTCCATGAAGTTTTTCTCAAACTATAGACTTGTACCCAAAACTTGCAAGTGAAGACATGAAGCATTGGCAAAATACATTCATGCAAGTATGCCATTATGGAAGGGACCATCTTGAAAACACCACTTTTAACAGAGTATATTGGTAATGATTCTCATACAACAGAACGACCTTTTGATGCTGTGCATACAAGTGTATGATAATGGTGTCAATGAAAAAAAAAAAAAGCTTAATAAGCTACAGGTCTCCTCTACTTGGAATAAAATATTCAGCAAAGGAAAAGCTTTAATCTCAAAAGAATGAGTTATTTGAAATGCACCATTATAGCACTCTGGATACATTCCAAGATACCTAAATTGACATTAGTCTTCTCTACTAAAGAAAAGAGCAGATGAGTTTTCTGAAATTGAAAGAAGTGGTTACTCTCTTTCTCCAAGTAAAAGAACAGAGATTAAGATTTAGATCCAAGTTTACATGTAGTTTTATGAAAATTTTAGGATGCCGAATTGGAAGAAACAGCCACGGCAAGACCCATCAAACCACCTTTAATGCTAATGCACTTGTTGAAAGGGCACTGACTTTTGAAGCAGATCTGCAAATCTCTTATTCAAGCTTAGACACTGGTTTCTTGACAGTAATGCCCTCAGCACCAGGGGAGGGGAGAAAGGAAATCACAAAGCTATGGCATAAAAGCAGGTTCAATTTTTTCCTTTACTGTGAAATAGACAAAATTCACATGTGAGAAGGTACAACAGAGCAGAAGAGAAC
>NW_009921504.1:56995-57290 GCF_000696875.1 Nestor notabilis | reverse complement strand
AGCCACACAGCTTGGTGTCACCGGCAAACTTCAAGCCACACAGCTTGGTGTCACCGGCAAACTTCATGAGGGCGCCTCAATCCCACTGTCCATGTCACTGACAAAGATATTGAACAGGGTCAGTCCCAACACCGATCCCTGAGGGACACCACTCGTTACTGGTCTCCATGTGGACATTGAACTGTTGACCACAACTCTTTGTGTGCGGCCATCAGCCAGTTCTTTATCCACCGAGTGGTCCATCCATCAAATTGGTGTCTCTCCAATTTAGAGACAAGGAGGTCATGTGGGACAG
>NW_009921504.1:56035-56663 GCF_000696875.1 Nestor notabilis | reverse complement strand
CTGAGCAATTTAATTTGCCAGCTCCTTCAGGACCCATGGATGGATTTCAGCAGGTCCCATGGACTTGTGCATGTTCAGTTTTTTAAGGTGGTCTCGAACCTGATCCTCTCCTATAGTGGGCCTAAGGTCTTCAATCAGGCACTTGAATTCTGTGCAGTTTGAGCTTCTTCGTTAAAGGTATGGAATTGTCTCCCTTGGGAGCGAAGTATTCAGAACACATGAGAAACAGGAGTTGATGTTATGGGGATGTGATTTATGTTCAGTAGCATCACTATCAAGGGCTAAGGACTTCAGTCTTAAAAGAAGCACTCTCATTACATGATAAAGAGCTAAGCAACGGAATTTTTTAATGCTATTTTTTTAAGTAATAGAAATTCTAGAACGTATTTATCTCTGTAACTGCAGAGGAATGGAGATTAATCTTTAATGTAAAAAAAAGTGTTAATTTTAGGAAATATGATCTTAGAATCAAGTAGGTTGGAAAAGACCTTTAAGATCATTTATAAGATCATTACCCCAGGACTGCCAAAATCACCACTAAACCATGTCAGTGAGAGCCTCATCTACACATTTTTTTAACACTTCCAGGGATGGTGATTCCACTACTTCCCTGGGCAGCCTGTTCCTA
>NW_009921504.1:18426-55964 GCF_000696875.1 Nestor notabilis | reverse complement strand
GCTTGAGGCTTTTCCCGCTTTTCCGATCGCTTGTTACTGGGGAGAAGAGACCAGCCGCCTCCTGGCTCCATCCTCCTTTCAGTTGCAGGGAGCGATAAGTTCCCCCCATGAGCCTTGTTTTCTCCAGACTAAACAACCCCAGTTCCCTTGGCCGCTCTTCATAAGATGTGTGCTTTAGACCCTTCAGCTTCATTGCCATTCTTTGGACATGCTCCAGCACCTCACTATCTCTCTTGCAGTGAGGGCCCAGAACTGAGCACAGTATTCAAGGCGTGGCCTCACCAGTGCCGACTATAGGGGGATGATCACTGCCCTGACCCTGCCGGCCACACTATTTCTGGTGCAAGTGTGGATGCTGTGGCTGCCTTGGCCACCTGGGCACACTGCTGGCTCATGTTCAGTTGCTGTCAATCAGCATGATGATGAAATATAAACCATTTCACTGATGCGGGCTTGTGTGATATCTTCTGATCATTCACAGAAAAATAAGTTTGATCGTTTTGACTTGAATGAACTACTTGAAGAATTGCCAAGAAAGCAAAAAGAAGTACTATGGGAGAGACTGATGCAGCTACTGACAGAGTGTTTGATGGAGAACCCTGTGGAAACATGGCAGAGGATCAAAGATGATGAAAGTAATGATGAAAATAATGATGGCATGGAAGTTGAGATAGTTCCAGAAACGGTAAAAATCTTGTAAACTAAAAATATGATAAGTATTTCATATTTTCTGGGAAATAAGATAGAATAATTCTGTAGTATCTGAGAACATGCAAGGATTTGGACCTCAAATGAGGTCCGTTCCAAACATCACTACTCTACCCCATTCTGAACTGATTTTTTAACTGTCATGCTTGGCTTGAGCTGAGCTTATGATTGGTCTATACTATAAAGTGTTAGTTCTGCTGTTAATTTGAATTAGAAAAGATGTGACTTACATTTTTCGCTAAAGTTGAGTGGCCTTTTTGTATGTCTTATTTTCATAAATAAATGTTGATACCTCAGTTGTTCCTTAAGTGTCTGGCATATACTATAAGAAATTCACAAACTTTTTTGTTATGTCTTTTTATTGAATGAAGATTGTGAAATCTAGATTTGAAGACTTCTCCCACAAATTTAGCTTATATGGAGTTTCTCTGACTCAGACCCTCATATACTGCCTTCTGCACTGTAATGCACATAGTCTGGAGAATGCCGGGGAAAAAGGTTATTTAATTTCAGAAGGAAAAAAAAAGAAATGCAATGGGGAAATCATTTGGGAGACCAAAAGGCTTGTAGAAAATCAGCTGTATGCACAGAGGTCTATAGAATCACTTACCTGGATCTAAGGTCACCAGATATACATGTTTCTGAGTTGCAAAGACTGTGCTAATTAGGGTCTTTTTAGCTCTGAAATGGATGTGTATTTGAGTGGTTTTGTTGCAGATAAAGTTTTTAATGCAGGAATAGATACACCTGTAAAGTCATCGAGTTACCTACAAGCAGGAGCTGAAAGCACTTTTCAAACTTTTTGAAATGGACGTGCTTTAAAAATCTTTGATTTTTGCCTTTTCTTATTTCATAGGTTTTGGGGGCCAGTATACTCTTTCTTGAAAATGGAAGCATAATAATAATTCAGCTTTTCTCTGTTGCTAAGTTTTATTTCTTGTCGTAGCTATCTTCTGAGTTTAAAATAAATTGCAGAATTGTTTCCTCAACATTTGTTTTCTTTCAGAAACAAACTGTAGCTGTGATCCAAGGAGTGACAGCTGTAGTTTCCGCTTCCATACCTGCAGTGGATGAAACTGTAAACTACAAAGCTCTTGCAGAATGTGTTTTTATATTAAATGGTACGTACTTATCTATTCTAGAATACAGCATTATACGGTTTGAGCAAATGAGTGTACTAGGCTTTTTGTTTGACTTGACAGGCCTATGGAACACAATTTACAGGGGAAAAGTTGGTACTGATGTAAGCTTTTATTTACAAGACAAAATTAAGTGAGCATTTACTTCAAAATCAGTTACACAATCTAGAAGTTGGAACTTAATTTTTTTTCTTTCTCCAAACTGTTAACTTGATGACAGATAGCTTTCTGAATCCTGTGTCTTAAGTTATTTGTAAGGCAAAACTTCAGATTCCATTGTTACTCATCCAAAAACTTGGCCAAAACCTTAGAATTAACAAAGCTACCTAAATACCCACAGTAAGAATAAGCTGCTAAGATGTGTGAATGTGGCAAGAGGTGGTTGACATTATGAGGTATATTTAGTGTACCAACAGACTAGTGTTTTACAGGAATAACTTGGTTCATTGTAGTAAATACTTATTTTATTGTTGTAGGTATTCTTCTTGTGTTACCTGAACCTGAAAAAACCCTACAGGGTGCTATCCAGCGTGTATGTGAAATGTGGTGGGAGAAGGGCCTGGAAGGGAAGGAGCAGCTAGGGAAGACTCTATTTATAATCCTGCTAAGAAAAAGCCTGAATAAAGCTGCTACGGTATGGTGAAGGTGTATTGACTTCTAGATTATTATTGTATATTCCAAGAAATATTATCTCTGCAAAATACCTTTTATTTCTACTTACCTTGTTTTCCATGTCCTAGTGCTTTTCAGTTAACGCAATTTAGGATAAATGTTGGTTATGAAGTGCCTTTTTGGCATTTCTTGCATTAAGTTGCCTTTCCTAGAACAAACTTTAAAGATTTTTGGCATCAATTTCACAAGTGAACTTGGGTGGGGGTTTTCACCATCTTTCTTTTTTGTTTGGTTGGGTTTTTTTGAAGTCCAATCACCAAGGTTTCAATAGGAGTTAACTCTTAATTCAGGTTTTAAATACTATGTTCATTTATCCATAGAGACTTCTTCTGCGGGAAGCTTCATTTTCTGTTACTTTGTATCTCCCTACAAATAATTTCTTACTTCTCTATTGAGGGACTGAAATTCTTCTTTTAAATGTGTGAGTTACTTGGAGTATTGTGGGATACATCTTTTGCCCTAACCCAATAAATATCTTCTTATTTTATTTCTTTCTTTTATTTTTCCCTGTTAGGTGCTTTCATTGTGTGAAGTTTCAAAAGCTTTCATCTATTTTGCATGAAATAGCTGCCTTCTTTCTGTAGTTGAGCATGTCTTTAGTTATTGGAAGTTAGTATTTCTACATATTAAAAAAATACTACACCTTTTCGTAATTTTTCTCAATGATGTGGTGAAAGTCAAGTGATGTTCATAATTTTACAATCTGAAAATCTTCTGTGAGTGACAATGAATTTCAAATTCATTATTTAAAGTCCACTAAATGCTTTTGGACATTGAAGCTGTATCTAGTTCACTGTATTGTGGGTTTTCTATTCTCCCGCCAGGGTGCAGATATAGTTCGTGTATGGAATCTGCATCAGACAGTACTTAGTTTTGATTACAATTCAGAGGAAATTAATGAAGTCAAGGACTTGTTGCTTCAGTGTTTTATGAGTGTAAAACACATTAAGAAAGAAGAGGTAAGCAAATTTTATTGTCACTTTAAGTGAGTGGGCTTTGGTTACTTTAAATGGTTTTGCATTAAGCCTTTTTTTACAGTGCGGTAGGTAGCAAAGCAAGACACATCAGCTCTGACTCAAAGCTATAAGTGGTTGTTATTCTGTTTTGTTTGGAAAATTCTTTATTCCTATTCCAAACTAAAGTGTAAAAGTACATGTCTATATCATCACTGAAGTTCATGTATCCCGAGGTAATAAGAACCAAGTGCTTTGCTCCCAGTGCATGTCCCTCAATACTTAAAACCATTCCCTGGTATAATTCTCTTTTAAGCAGTTTTTCTCTTACTGGAGACATAACTGTAGCAAAATAATTTCCCTTCTAAATGATTCCATTTAGAAGATTGCATTGCCATAAGTCTGTTTTAAAAGTAGCATAAGAAGAACTAAACTTTACAGCAAATTGAGAATTATTTTATTTGACTACCTACATTTGTCTCAGTGATAAATTGCTGTATTTTAGTCTCTAGATTGTGCCTGTGCACTCAGATAATAGTTTCAGTGTCTTTTTTCTGGTAAGATGACAAGACAACCTGACATTGCTCTGTAAGTTCTAACTCCTCCTTGCCTGCTTAAAATATATGTATTTCCTTCATGGAATAAATGAACTTCTGTCATAAAATGAGCTCTGAGATTGCTGCATAATTGTGGCAGTATGAGGATATAGCATTGTGAAAATGGTCACAGCAAATACATTAGGTGTAATGTTTGATAGACCAGATTTTGGATACCTGACACTAAGGTTCTTGTGCG
The DNA here is from genome assembly GCF_000696875.1 of Nestor notabilis. Taxonomy (NCBI): domain Eukaryota; kingdom Metazoa; phylum Chordata; class Aves; order Psittaciformes; family Psittacidae; genus Nestor; species Nestor notabilis. Next base: position 51,697 of record NW_009921504.1, on the reverse strand, counting down.
GATTTTTTTTGTTTTATTGGTGTGTGTTTCTTTTCTCTTTGTGTCTGTGTTTGGGAGTTTTAGGTTTTATGCGTTTAGGATTTTTGTTACTTACACATTGTATTTTAAGATGGTTTTGTTTTGGCTAAAATTGGGATACGCTAAGGCAACTCTCATGTGTCAGGGCTAATACTTCCTTTAGTGCCTGCAAGGTTGTTCTACAGTTCCTAAGCAAAGTATACCTAATTTGTTTTAGAGTACACATAGAGCGTAACTCTGTAGCAGCTTAAGCTGATGTAACTCCAGGGTGCAATGATCCTGTGTTGCCATGGGCTAGCATTCTTACTGCCCTTTCCACAGTATGAATGCTCAAGCAGCAGGTTGATTGAAGGAGTTGATTCTAGGTTTTTTTCCTAGAAAATTTATTATTCAGCCACATGAACTGCCTGGACTGGTTCAGCCTATGCAGGGATGAAGGGAAGGGGGAAGGTCAGGAAAGTAGTATTCTGGTTCTACATCAGATTAAACTGATAAAGAATTGCACATTTATGCCTCATTGCATCATGAGTTCAGTTTTTCTGCTTACATAGACTGTGCTGTTCAACACACAGTAATATTTCTCAGAGGCTTATTTTCAGGCTGCATTAGTGATCTTCTGAATTTACATCTGTGATTTATGAAAACATTTTTGTTCAGGTGAGGCTTCCAGTCAAACAGCTGGAGGGCCCTGCAAAGCACGTGGTTTAGAGGTAGACCTGTTAACACTCTCTTCCTCCTTGCTAACGGTCTCTGTGTGTGCAGACAACAAAGTCACATGTACCATGTCCACAAGCAAAGCAGTACCAGATGCCCAACATTCTGTTAATGTATTAACCCCCTAAAATGACAAGTTCACAGTCTTATTCACCTATCGCCAGTTTACCTTTTGTGGCACTGACTATGTTGATAACAGTAATTGCTTCAGATCCACTGATCACAAGCAGCAGACTAAATTGGAGGCATTTAGTATCATTTCAGGATCAGGGTCAATCTCTTGAAATCTAAGGCAAAAAAGTACTGGTTGAAAGCTATCTCTGATTTTTCTTCATCTGTCTTGCTGCTGGGATTGTAGAAGGTGAGGTGAGTTGGAGTTTGTCCTCATCTTTGCCTTGTGGAGACAGAAGCTGTCAGTCAACTTTCGGTTTGTCGTGTTGATGAAAGACTTCACCACTGGGACTCCAGTATATGTATTGTACCACTGAAGTTGGAGACAAGTGACTTTTTCCTCATTCTGTCTTTTTTCTTTCTTGGTAGAAGAAGCTCTCATTGACAACGGGAAGGATTCTGTCAGATCTGTAGACAAGGATTTTGACATTGTACTTAACCTTTAGTTCTTGATTTTTATGATCTGAATTACTTCTTGACCTGAAAGCTTTGAAGCTATCAGTTCCACCAAAGGGTAGTTTCTGCCTATATGCTTCCTTCCCTCTACCCCTATGGTATTCCAGCTCAAAGTATGTCTGGCATTCTCAGCCTGATTTTCTCTATTTTGTCATAGGTCTGAACATAACTACTGGTCTAGCCTTCAATGGAGGTACCTTTGAACCTCCTCTAATTGTTCAGTGCACCTTTTGAGCTTCTGCCAATGTGCTTTTTACTGTTGCACTTCCTGTTAATTTTCCTGATTTATTTTTGCCTAGGAAGCTGACAGGTATAATGGACCCTTACAACTGGCTGACTCGCCCTTACGTATGATTAAACTTTTCAAAGTCTCAGAAGGTGGATGCCCTTTACTTCATCTGTGAGATAAGCCAGAGAGGCTATCTGTACATTTACTGTGTAAGGCTCTAATTCCATGGGCAGATCTTGCTGATTCCAGAAGAGCAACAGCTTATTTCCACCATCCACATCCTTCCAGTACCTTTTCTTTCAAAAATTCTGTTGTTTATCAGATTTGTTACCACCATTTCTGACTTGCTAAAATGGAAGAAAACTAATTCAGGAAAAAAAAAAGAATAGTGGTTGTTTGTTTTTTTTTCTTTTCATGAATTAAAGGAGATCCAGGAGGTTTCAAATATTACCTTTCATAAAGCAATAAGAAAGGCGTTGTCCTTGCTTATTTTCCTCAGTGGCTTAGCTGTTCTCTGTGGCCTTGTTCAGATATGCTTCTGTATCCAGTGCTGGTGGGGTTGTCACACTATTTTATTTGTACTTTCACTGTCATTACAGTTTCATCCTGGAATGATACTGCACTTGACAGAGCTCTGATGATGCGGCTTTGTTGAGGGTTCTATGTTGCAGACTCCCTTATCGTTATGGAATATGTGGCTTTGATGAGGGTTGTATGTTGCAGAGTCCCTTATCGTTATGGAATACTACTTGAAGTCACACTAAAACAGAATGGACATTGAAAAAAATGCAGGCAGATATTTAATCCGCATGGTCATTTGGTCTGTGTTTTCTCTACAGTCTACGTAACAGTAATGCTTGCATTCTGTCTAAAAATATTTTTTTATCCCCACAACAATCTCACCTATGCTTTTCAAAATTAAAGGTGTCACGTCTTTTGATCTTTGATCTCTGTATTTACTGATTTTTGATGTGGCTTTTAAATTGGGTATTCCTTTGGGGTTTGACTACTCTTGTTTTGCCTCTTTTTCTATCCCAACAGGGAAGAAGGTTCTTGAGCTTTTTGTTCAGCTGGAATGTAAACTTCATTAAAATGATACATGGAACTGTTAAAAACCAATTACAATTCTTTCCAAGGTATGCATCATGGTGAGAGTTCTTAGTGATTGTTAAAAGCTTGGCTAAAATCTTGTTTGTCTCACGCTCTATAGTAGCTAGTATATTAATAGAGTATATCAGAATCCAGAGACCTTCAAATCTGCTGAATATACCTACTGCATTGTTTTAGGAACTTCATTTAATAGTTGTTCTGCACATGCCTCTGTGTACAATTACAGGTGTAGTAAAATGCTTATATAGCATTAGCAAAAGCAAAAGACTTTATATAAACTGTGCTGCATTATTTGCAGTGTTTGTGTGAGAATTACAGGTCCATTTCAGCTCCTGTAAGGTGTTTTTACTTCTTCCCATGAGCAAGCTATTTTGTTAAGGTTCTATATAGAGATGTTCTAGTAAGAAGTGACTTGCAAGATCATAGCCTGAGAACTTGACTGATGGATGAAAACATGTAAGGGTTTGCTTGTTTTTTTTATTTTTCCTGTGATTATTCAGTGAAATACTTCAGAATAAATTCTTTATATTAAAATCAGAGGCTTTTTTATGTTTTCAATTAGAATAATGTATACCTATACATCTTTATAAGGAATTGAAGGCATTAATTGTGAAATATATGATAAAATCTATGCTAATGTTTTGACTTTCCCACCATAAGAGATATTTTATTTGTTTCTTAATAAGGCGTGGGTTTATTACTTAGCAGTTAACTTTGCTCATATTAATCAGTGTAGACTTTCATGGTAATTTCATCTTGTAAAAAATAATGATAATGCACAGAATTAAGAATAATATTGGTACTTATCAAAAACTTTATGTTGTTACCATTGTGAATTGTACATAGATATGGTTAGGATGCTTGCTTGAATGTGTTTCCCATATGTTCATACAGATTCTTGATGGAATACATTTCAGAAGTTTACTTCAGGGCTTGGAAGAAGGTGTCAGGAGAATTTGTAGAGGTAATATGATGCTTGAAATTTCATTTAGAGAGCAAGGTGGAGAAGATATATGACTTTGCAATCTCAAAACAGTTCCTAAGGAGGCTTTAAGAAATTATTTCCCTAAGGAAAGGGCCCCTTCAGCATTGTCAGGGAATAACAACATGTCATGCTGTCCTAGGTTCAGCTGTAACAGTTGTTTTTCTCCTTCTTAGTAGCTGGTGCAGTGCTGTGTTTTTCATAAACACACTAGTTATCTGAGTTATTGAAGCTTTTATTCAGTATGTACAAGTCTATATGATAGCTTAAATGTTTATCTAGTTCTTGTGGATTTCCATGGAGATGATCAAAAGCATAGTTACAGTGTCATAACAATGCTACAGCCAAATTTCAGATACCAAATAATTCTTATTTACTATGTGGAGGTGCTTTTGAATACCAGACTTGGTTCTGAGAATTGGATTAATTTTGTATTCTGGAGTTTTGAAAATCAGTTTATGGAGACAGAGTCCCATAATGTGGAAATATTTGAGTCAAGCAGTAGCCAAGTATGAAATTGTGTTAACAGTAGCATGTGCGTTTTTACTGTAGATACTTGAACATAACTGCATTCAGGATTTTATGCATCATGGAATTCATCTTCCCAGAAGTTCTCCTGTTCATTCTAAAGTTAGAGAGGTAAGTTACTCTAAAGCATGACATGAACTAGTAGCATCAGAATCATATCAGTGACTATAAAAAATTTCCATTTCATACTAACATACTGTACAAGGTCTGGCTGGAATGGAATTACTTTCCTTCATGGAAAAACTTCACAGCTGTGGTGCTGTGTTTTGGATTTGTTGACCAAACTGTGTTGATAACACCAATGTTTTAGCTGTTGCTGAGCAGTGCTTGCATGGTGTCAAGGGTTTCTCTTCACTACTGTTTCCCTAGAGAGTAGGCTGGGGATGAGCAAAACAGCTGACCCAAACTGACCAAAGGGATATTACATGCCATATAGTATCATGCTCAGAAATAAAAACTAAGGGGAAGTACATTTTGTGGAGGTAGCAGTTGTTTTGAGACAAGCTGGGCATTGGTGTAATTGTGGGAGGTGGTGAGTGGTTGACTGCATTTTCATCACTTGTTTTGGGTGGGGGCAGAGGGGAGTGTTATTTTCCTCTTGTCTTCACTTATTAAACTGTCTTTATCTCAACCTATGAGTTCTCTTGCTTTTCTCTTACAGTTCTCGCTCTACCCCATCAAGTAGGGAGTTGAGTTGAGTAGCTGTGTATTGGTTAAGTGGTGACTAGGGCCAGCCCACCACAAATACTTGTTTAAAAAATAGCATATTCTGAGAAATAATATTAGAACAAATTTTAGGAGGAGCCTGCTTATAGTTCTGCACCAGATTTGTCTTTGGTGCTCAAAAGTAGAAATATAAGGGGATTTTTCAGAGTGCCAGAAATAGGTTTTGCTGACTGTGGTCTGCACTTTTTCTGTACATGGAAAATTGACTTCTCCATAGTCCATCACAAAGACAAAACGTCATAAGCTCCTTGAGGCAAATTTAGTAGATGGGTCTGGAACTGGACTTGGTCTTGTTATATATGGGGGTTTTGTATATATGTTTATAGGGACAATCCTTGATTCAGTTACAGATTCTAGTTGTCTATCTGTGACTTTTATCAACAAACAAAACATTTGAAGAAGTGCACAGATTTTTTTAAGACAAGGCATTTGTATTTGACCTATGCCCCTTCACCTCCCATGCTTTTCCCCAGACATACAGTTGCTGGAGTGTATAGTATGTGCAATATATAGCTTGATATACTAGTATACAATCCTGTGTGTTTGTGTTTTTTTTGTTTTGGTTTGGTTTTTTTTTTTGTTTGCTTTGATTTGATTTCTTGGGGTTTGTTTTGTTTTTAATCAAATGTTAAATAGATTCTCATATCCATAGTGGATTCCCTTGTCCTGTGACTCCTGATTGACAGAGCATTTCATGTTTTTCAGACTCAGAAACTTATGATCTTGAAAGAGGACAGTGATGTAAATAGATCTGTCTTGAGCTGCGAGGGGAGTGGGTCTCAGAATAAATTTGAGTGATGCAAGAATTTGATTTAGAAATTGTCCTTTAAAATCCAGAAGTTCCTGTAGCAATTAAGAGAGTAACTAAACACAGTCATTCACTTGAGCAAAGTTTGGGGTATTTTATTGGAAGAGTGGGGAGGGAAGGGAAAGCACCATATACAAGTCTCTTCTGAATTCAAAGTTCTGATTATCAAACCATTTTGCAAGTATCTTATACTCACTGTTCTAATGAAATCTATTACAAAACCAGTACTGATTTGCCATGAATCCTGGGTTAGATAAATTATTCTCATGTAGAAATAAGAGCTACATACTCTCTTATAAATTATATCATGTCTTTATTTTTCCTATCAAGTTACATGATGTCCTTTCTCATGTTCTGGTCTGGTCATGTCTTTTCATTTTGGGTTGGTTGTTTTTTGTTTTGGGGTTTTTTTGGGGGGTTTTTTGGGTTGTTTTTTCTGGGTAATTCAGATTTCAAAATTAAAAGGGCTTTAGCTAACTTAACGCAGTTCTGAGTCACAAAGAATGCTGATACATTTTGTATGTGTTGACGAAAAGCATGTATTACGTTTGTAGATTTGTATTTGGATAACTTCAGTTACCAAATAATATTATTTTGTTCTTAACAGAGAAATGGCTTAGTTATCTGTAGTTGATAACTATGTGGTTTCAAAGTATGTCTGCCAGCTACTTAAAGTAGCTTTTTTCCTGTAACAAAAAATTAGTGGTTGCTGAGAAATGGACTCGCTAGCCATGATTAAATTTCTCAGTTGTAGATCTTTATATAGATGTATTGAATCTATATAGATATTGTATCTATTTCTTTTTTACAATTTTTGAAACTTTCTAACATAAGGTCAATTAATATGTCTAGTTTTATAATTTTCCATAGTACAGAAAACTCTTTGGTCTTATATAAAGGCTGACATGAGACAACTGCATTCTTCTTGAATGTAGAAAGTACTGTTAAAACTGTTTTTATTTTGGGGGGGGATTGATTGTGGTTTTTTTCTCAGGTGCTGAGTTATTTTCATAAACAAAGTAAAGTTCGTCAAGGAGTTGAAGAAATGCTCTATAGATTGTATCAACCTATCCTTTGGAGAGCACTGAAGGTAATTATGCTTTTCAGAAAATATGGCTGTCTTTCTCCATCTACTAAATTTTGGGTGCCTCCCACATGTTCCGGTTTTAATAATTGCTCTTAAAATGGCTATGGAAAAGAAATATAAGCATGTATAGCATCTCAGCTGCAGCAGATTAACTTTGCAAGTTGTAATTAGGCATAGTTTGCACAACAATTTGTTAACGTAGTTTATTTCTTTAATCCAGTTTTGTTTACAGGTACACGGAGTGCTTTACGGGATTGTAGTAGACATTGGGACTAACAGAGAGTTTGGTATTCTCATCTACTCAACGAATTTTGTGCAGTCTTGTATTCTGTTTTCCAGGACCTTTACCGAGTGATCAGTGCTTTATTGATCAAAGCCAGAAATGTTCAGAGGATGATTTAGTCTCACATTATGATTAATCACCAGCCTTAGAATACAGCTCAATTAATTTATTAAACCTTATTTTAGGAAACCTTTTATTCTAGTTTGATTGTATGTACAGATGTTCATGCTATGGATATACTTTTAATTAAGCATTCAGGATGAAGATTCTGACTTCTAGTACTTTTAAGGTAAATGTGTATGTCTTCCTATGGATTACTTGTAGACACAAAAGGGTACCTACTACCATTTACCTGCACTGTATGATTAAGATGAGCCAAGCTTCCTTCTTCATGAACACCTTGTATTTCGTCTGAGGTTATGAAATTCCTGCAGTGTGAGCATACACATTCCATTTGTCTCAGCCAAATTAAATGCTGGTAAAAAGTTACTGAAGTTTTATTTACTTGTTGGTCCTATAGCATCTTCCCTAAGTATTTTAAAGTTCTTGAAGTTGAAAGTATTTAAAAACAACTTCAAAAGTTGTTAAAATTGGATTTTATGAGTTACAGGAAGGAGTTCAGAGCTGTTTGGTTTCAGTGGAATCCTATGGTAGAAGTGGGAAGATGGACAGGCTAATTCATCACTAGACAAGTATCTTGTCTGGACTTACATTAAGGGTTGGATCCCATTGCTTTTTTCCTGTCTTTTTGTTGTTGTTATTTGGGTTTGGGTTTGTTCGTTCTTTTTTTTTTTAATTGACAGCTTCAACATACGTAGTTAAGCACTTTAAGCTTAGACAGTAAAAGTCACATCAAATAGGTCATGGAAAATTTGTTTTAATACTGCAAAATAGTCTGCTGTGAACATAGATTTCAGAATGGTAAAGGGAGGATTGTAAAAATCAAATGCAGCAATTACATGAATCATGTAATGATTCAATGCAAGTTAAGATTCTGAATTCCAAATGATTCACTACTGTATTTGTGATTGGTGAAAAGAAATATGTGGCTGAACATCAAAATTCAGCAATTTATGTTTGGAGGCCACTGTCTTGCTGTGTGACTTTTGTATAATTAATGTTTTGTACAGTACTGATGAAGTATTTGGCATTTTTAAGATAACTGCTGCTGTGACTCAGAAAAAACAGTAGTTTAAGATACAGAACTAGGAAGGAAAGCTTACAATTGTCCTTATTGTTATGGATTCTGCTCCAAAGTTTGAAATGTCAGTTTAATTTTAGATAATCAACTTGATGGTCCTATTTTAGCCAATGTATAGATCCCTACTTTAATATAGTGAAGAACAAATCTTGTTCTAGAACACTGGTTACAAAACAGAAAGGCAACTCACAAAGGGACTTCTTTACCCCTCCTTCCTGCCAAAAGGAAAAATACTTCAGTTGTAAGAATACAAAGGATTCCAGAACTGTTTGTGTTGAAACTGCTTGATTTCATCTCTGAAATCTTTAAACTGAGAATGCATATTTGTAATGCATAGTTCTCTGCTTCTTCCTAAAGTGCTTGTTTTGTAAACACTTGGATCGCAGAAGCTTATAAGGCATTATAGAACTTTTTAAGTTTTTGTAATATAAGCCCTTATGTAACTTCTTCATCTTTTTTCATGTCTTTATTATGAAAAGTAAGTCTCATGCAAACATAGTAGAGATAGTTGTGCAGTGATTGGTTATTAGTATAAGAAGCTGTATAAATATAAAAATATAGATATTTATTGTGAGATAAGTAGTGATTAAGCCATTTCTTATCAAGCTCAAAAAGTTAAGAACCACTCCTCTGGGAATTCAGGCTCTTGAACGAAGTGGTTCCCTTAAAGTTCTTTCCTTTAAACTAACTTTTGCTGGGGAAAACCAGGGTTTTAAATAATTGGAAGTGAGTTTCAGGAACTAAGACTAGATGAAATTTAAAGGAAAGCTCTGAAAATTAACTGAACAAAAAGAAAAAATTGTTTAAAAAGGTTCTGAAAGTTCCTCAGAATAGTACAACCATAAAGGTAAAGAAATATTAGTCATTTATATAACTGCAGGCTCCCCTTGCATGAAAAAATCAGTGTGGAATAATGTCTGTGAAGACATTTACTCTACTATGAGCTTGAATATGCAAAATGTATTTGGGATAAATTCCAATTAATTAAAGGCAGGAATTTAAACTGTGGATACTCAGTTCAGAATTAAAGTGAGCTTAATGGAATTCAGTGTAATACACTTAGAAAGTTTATGAAAATTAACTTTCTGGAATGGCTGTCATAGACAAGGTCTAGGTTATTGCGCAAAACCATACTTGAATTAATTTTCACATGAAAAGTTAGTCAAGAAGAACTATTTCACCCTTAATTCACATATTAGCTTGTTATGCATTAATTCTTCAATATAGACAAGCTCAAAGTTAAAGGATTTTCTGCAGCTTTGTAGAATTGAGTTAAGAATTATCTTTTCATTTTTAGACTATTATCAATGATAAGTAAAGTAAAACACAAGTCCCTAACTAAAGAATATCTATATCTATATATCTATCTATCTATATATATATATAGGCTTTATTTGTCTTCTTAGTATTAAATTTAGAATTGCTATTGATTTTATTGGCTCAAAGAATTGGGATTTTTTTTTTCTACCCAGAAATGTGACCCATCATATGAGGATCAGCCCAGAAGGAAAATACAAAATCAATTGTAAATGAAGTAATTGTTGCTCATTTCTTTTGTGGTTTTTGGTTTTTATTTGCCATTAGTTTATTTAGTTCTAAATGTTATATGGTTATCTGAGTTATTCTTTTACCTGCCTTTGATCTGAATGTCTCTTATGACAAGGGAAGAAGAAAATTGTTTTATTAGAATAGTCAGGAAGTTCCCTGAACTGTCTTTTATTGTATTGTTAAAATTAAGCTTACTTTGCTTGTTTTATTACACTGTGTGCGTGTATATATATAGTCTTAGATATGTGTACACATTTGTTTTAACTTGAACCCAAAATCTGATCAAAATTCTTCCTTTCCTCTTTCTTTCAAGAGAGAGATATCAGCACAGGTTCTTATCATTGTACTGTGTGATGTCTTTGATACATACAGTGTAGTCTGATGGTTAGATTTCAGGTTTTTCCCTGAGATTCCTTAAATGTCATCTTTTCTTCATTTCATTGCCTGCTCTCTTTCTGTCCTTTAAGAGCCCACAAGGCCAATTATTTTTCACTGATTGAATGTCTAAATATATACTTTTTTCATTTTTCTTTATATTTGGGTCTCTACAACCAGTGAAATATATAGTGTAACACATTGAGAACTATTACAAATGATAAAATATCTGAGGGTTATGAGGCTTGTCTTAGATTTTTGATGAGCTGCCTGGAGGTCAGAATATGGTCCTATTACTTACGTGCATAGATGCAGAACTGAGTATGTTTGTGTTGGATAAGCTACTCTCCAGGCTTGCTGGTACTTAGTTTCTAAATACTGTTTTCTTGAAGAAATGGGCTTGACCTTTTCAATTAAATCACCTGTCTCTTGGCAGCATTTTAATTAATTCAGTCTGCTTGAATTCAAGATTCTTGTATTCTGAAGAGGAACTTTAAGTTCACCAAGAGAAATCCCAACTGCTTTTAATTTACTTAGCATTACAGATAGAGGAGGGCTCCGAGTGTGACTCTTCAGGGTCATTGAAACTGATATGCTCTGAAAGCTGATTGTGTTTTACTGAATGGGCAGAAATGTAAGGTGAAAAGAAAAAAAAGAAATCATATGTTACTCTTAAGTTCTTCCATACATTTAAAAATTCATCTCTTCCATGTGTTTAATTAAAACCACTAACTAGCTAAAAGTGTTTGGAGCACAGTATTTGACAGAATATGCTTCTTGATATTAACAGACTGCTTACTGACAAAATATTTTTTCCTTCACTGTAACAGGCCAGAAACTCAGAAGTTCGATCAAATGCAGCATTTTTGTTTGTTGATGCTTTTCCTGTTCGTGATCCCAGTTTTAAAGCTGAAGAGATGAACAGTGAAATTCAGAAACAGTTTGAAGAACTTTTTGTAAGTTTTAATGAAACTAAAATGTTACAAATGAAACTTTCATCAAAGCTAACTCAAAAATAAGCTTTTGATGCAATTAATATTTATGGAATTTCTGGATAGTTGTACATAGGGGAATACAGGCCTATGATGCAGAAAATATAAAAATAAACTAATATTTTAAATTTCTGTATTATGTTCACGACAGATGATATGCACCATTTTTAATGCTGAAAAGCTAATATTTCGGATTGCTATTCATTAATCTGTGAATGCAAGATGCTTCTGAAATACTAGATGCATGGGTAATGGGTCTTTATCCTTAACCTAGGATTTGCGAAGAGGGCTTTACAATTAATATGTAAGCATTCAATGGAAATTTACTACTGTATTGCTGTATGCTTCTGAAATCAAGTATAATGGAGAGAAGAATCTAAAAGACCAGTCTAGATGGGTGAGAGTGGGCATAGTATTTTCATTAAGAAAATGTTTGGGAAATCCTGAGTATGGTCTTTAAAAATGTAAACATAGAATCACAGAATGGTTTGAGTTGGAAAGGACCTTAAGATCATCTAGTTCCAACCCCGCTGCCATGAGCAGGGACACCTCGCACTAAACCATGTCAGCCAAGGCTCTGTCCAACCTGGCCTTGAACACCGCCAGGGTTGGAGCATTCACAACTTCCTTGGGCAACCCATTCCAGTGCCTCACCACCCTCACTGTAAAGAGTTTCTTCCTTATAGCTAACCTAAACTTCCCCTGTTTAAGTTTGAACCCATTACCCCTTGTTCTGCCACTACAGTCCCTAATGAAGAGTCCCTCCTTAGATCCTTGTAGGCCCCCTTCAGATATTGGAAGGCTGCTATGGGGTCTCCACACAGTCTTCTCTTCCCCAGGCTGAACAGCCCCAACTTTCTCAGCCTGTCCTCAATAAAGGAGGTGCTCCAGCCCCCTTATCATCCTTGTGTCCCTCCTCTGGACTTGCTCCAACAGTTCCATGTCCTTTTTATGTTGAGGACACCAGAACTGTACACTCTACGCCAAGTGAGGTCTCATGAGAGCAGAGGGGCAGGATCACCTCCTTTGACCTGCTGGTCACGCTTCTTTTGATGCAGCCCAGGATATGGTTGGCTTTCTGGGCTGCAAGCGCACACAAACATCAGATAAATGAAGGAATTTCAAAGTTTTTTATATTGTCGCATAGGAGCAGTGGCCAGTGTAAACTCATGTATGTCTAAATATTCTTAATTAGGTCACCAATGCAAGACTGAATGTGAGCTATTAAAAAAAATAATTTCAAGTCCAATAAAAAAATATTGCCAATATTTGTCTTAATTTTGCTTCTGATTTAAATTTCCTAGTTTGCTTCATAATAAAATGCCTTCAGGGAATAATAATATTACATTTCTGTCACAGTATGAAAGAATATGCATAATCATTAAAAGGTAATGGAATGCTATTTGTTTATGATAGGTCAATGTCAAACAGCAGTGGAGTCACAATACTGTTCTCACATTATTATTCTTCTCTTTGTTTTAGAGTCTCTTAGAAGATCCTCATCCAGTTGTCCGCTCTACAGGGATACTCGGAGTTAGTCAGATAACATCCAAGTACTGGGAGATGATTCCTCCAACAATTCTTGCTGATCTCTTGAATAAATTAATTGGAGAGCTGGCATGTGATACAACATCCGCGGATGTTCGATGCTCTGTTTTTAAAGTAAATCTTTTCTTCTAAATTTAAAACCAAAATTATCACTTCTATGTTTTACTTGATGCACAGGTTTTTAGTATAGGCCACTTTAAGCCAAGGAAATTACTCTGCAGAATTACTTAGACATAGTTCCTAATACAGGCGATTTTTGGAAATGTTTTACAAAAGCTACACGTTTGGAATGAACAAGCCCTTTTAAATTAGTGATTGTTTGGCTTTGACTCAACCACTTTGAATTTCCAGTCTTATATATATTGTTTGGACCAGATAATTTAGTTATTTCAGCTATTAGAAATTATGCTTAGATTGGAAAATGTATGCAGGCGGGCTCCAGTATGTTTCTGTGTCACTGGTTTTAACCCATCCAAAGACATACACGAATTTCTTACGATACTGTCCCCTAACTTTGTGTTTCTGAGGTTTGGATGAATACGATTATATACTGTTTCTTTGTGAATGCTGCCTCCTGTGCATTGTTCAGTGTGTTAGGATTAGTTCATCTAGATCTTTCTGTCATCTGGCAAATAAATAATAGCTTGGACAGAAAAATAGACTCCCTAAGCAGTATTTCACTTAAAGGTTTTGTATACATGGCAGTTCAGCCTTAAATTGGAGCTATCTTCATGTTAATCATCAGTTGGCTCCACTACAGCTGTGTGGGGTCTATCCTGGGTAAGCAGAAGGTGCTGATTTAAAAAGAACTTTACAAAAAAAGACATACTTTTAGTCAGAAATTGGCAGAGTTCAAGGAGTTGGTATTGCTGCCACAAAAAGTACCTGACACCATGCCCTCAGGTAGAAGGCAAGGCCATGGCCTCACTGTAGGTCTGAAGCTGCTCCAGCTGAAATTAGTTCATTAAATACAGTTCACAGGAAATGTGAAATCACCATAGCAATTTTTACTCAGGAATATTACAAGAAAAAAATGCATTCACAGTGTGTGTCCCTACTTAATTTAACCTTACAAGTATCATGGTCCAGTTCAACAATTTTTAGTTACATCTTTTTTTCGTATCTACTCATTTATTTATTTGGGATAATCTCTTCTTTTTTTTTTTTTTCTTTTTTTTTTCCTTCCAGTGCCTACCGGTAATTTTAGACAACAAACAAAGTCATCCATTACTGGAACAGCTCCTGCCAACAGTCAGACACAGCCTTCATGACAATTCCGAGAAAGTGCGAGTGGCTTTTGTTGATATGCTGCTGAAAGTGAAGACTGTCAAGGCTGCCAAGGTAGGATAAGTGACACTTGATATGTAGCAAGGAGGAGATAAAATCAAAGCATTTATTAAAAAAAACCCCACAACACTACCTTTTGAGATTTCTGCACTATTCCTAAGAGGAGAAAAAAAAATACACTCTTAATGTAGTAATACTCTTAAGTTCAAAATTTCTCTTCTTCATATATTTAAGCTTATTTATTTCTAACACCTGTGGATTCTGTTGCTATTAGTCACTTCCGTCATTTTAAAGGTTTTGATCCAAATGGAGGTAGTAGGAAAGAAGTACTTCTTTCCAGTGACTTTCTGAATTCTTCTAAAGTCATGGTGGCTGCGAAAAATCTTTCAAAGAAATAAATTGTGACTAGTTCTGCTGAGCTTTCAGCCTTTCCATAGTTGCACTTCACACAAAAATTAACCATAGGAGATAGTACTGTGCCTGCATATTACTACAGCAGAGATTCTATAGGCATGCTGGGAAGTTTACCTTTTAGTTGAGCCAAATGCACTCTTCTCCTTTTCCTCTCCCCCACATTTTTGACTAGTTTAGAATGAGTAGTAGGTCCGGTGGTCTCTCTGTGGTAGCCTACTTGTGTTTCAGTGGCTGTTGGTGTCACAGGCACTCAGCAGACCTTTTTCTCTACGTGTTTCTGCCTTCCCTGCCCTCTCGTGGCCATGCCAGGGCAGAGCAATAGCTACAACCATCATCCCTTCCAGCTGGGTAGCTCAAGTAAGGCCTCTAATACCTTTTGAATGCATAACACCTTTACCAGATTTCTTTTTTAGTTTTATTTACCTATTTTTTATAATTTCTATTTTCTTTCTGTGGGCATGGCCTTTGAGACTTTGATATCTTTTTATAATGATTTTGAACAAACTTTGTGTTCTGCTGTGGACTCTTATTTAGGGTGAGACTGTCCAGCCTTAGCCATTATAGTGTCTTTGAGCTCTTTCTCTACTCTCAGCTGTTAATGGTTTCCTAATGTCAATTTTATATTTTGTTGTAATCATGGTTTTGCTCTTTCTAAGCCTAATTATTAGGACATGCTTACCTTATGCTGGGCACACACATTGTATGTGAATTCAGAGGTCTCTGTTGTTCAGGAATGAGTTAAATAAATACTTGGTTTGTCAAATTTCTAAGGCTTCAGTGCTCAAGTAACACATCTATCCCTGTCATGAGAATTACCTACTTGTCAAACATGTGCATTCCAGCTTTGATGACAGGACTTCAAAGACATATATTGAGATTAGACCACCTCAGTACCATCCAAATTCCCCAAAATGCCTCAGAAGACAAGATAAATGGGAGGTGATTTCAGAATTTAGAGCTTTTGGTTTCTTGCACACAGGTTCAGGATAAGGATTACAATAATGTAATGGCAAGTTTGGCACTTCAATAATACATACCTTAATGCATTGCTTAGGCATGTCTACAGAAAATGTGAAAAAGAGACAAACACTACAAGTACAAGGTATTGTTGTTCAGACTGTCAGCACAAAAAGTTGCCAGCAAGGTCCTAGTAATGTTTGCAGATCTCCTGAGATGAACAGTGTGCAGCTGAACCTTTACTTGGACAATTGGTTCTGGTTCTGGCCTTCGATTACTGTGTTATAAATAAGCTAGTGCTCTGCTAATGGGATGCACTTCTGGTTTGGGATGGGTTTTGAAAGGGTCCTGTTCTCTATTGGTTTTTAGGGTGCATACCATACTTGTAGGTAGTTTGGTCCTACTTTGTCCCATGATGATAATATGAAGAATAGCACATAATGACAAATAATTATATTTTGTAGTGATATCCTCATAGAGTAAATATTTTTTCCCTATGCCTTTGGAATTACATTAGCATTGCAGGTATATTGAGCTGGAATTGCTTGAACCATAATTTTACTGGTCTATCTGAGATACTGGGAGATTTAGAGGTGCGTCAGAACAGGAAAGTAGCATTGTTGTGGCAATATGGGACCTCAAGTAGATGCTGAGATACTGGTAAAAATTAAAAATGCTCATGCTTTCTGGTAAACACTGTTTTTATTTGTTGAGACTTTTGATGTGGACAACACTTAGTGAAAGTGATTGTTTTTTCCTCTATCCTTTTAACAACTTTAATTTTTCTTGTTTTAAAAAGTTCTGGAAAATCTGTCCCATGGAGCATCTTCTGGCTCGTCTTGAAGTTGATTCACGGCCTGTGTCACGACGCATAGCAAATCTCTTATTCAACTCTTTCTTTCCCATCAACCAACCTGAGGATGTGTGGTGCGAGCGCTGTGTTACTCTCATCCAGATGAATTCAGCAGCAGCTAGAAAGTTCTATCAATATGCTTATGAATATACTGCCCCCACCAATATAGGTAAAGTACAAAACCTCAAAACCTTATTAGTCTTTGGGAATACTAATATCACACCATATAATTGCTTTTTAGTTTTTTTCTCTAACAGTTGTATGTTGTTGCTAGGTCTTTTGGGTTTAGTATATTAGTTTGTAGGTTTTGAAATTCTTGACACCAGCAATGAACCCTGCTGACAACAGTTATAAGCTTTTTCAACAGTGAAGGGACCAGAGCTTTTAGTTTCTGTTCTTAGGTGCTGCACTATACTCTTTAGGTGGCGATATCTGGTCTGTCTTTTCCCCTTTCTCCTCACATGTACCTGTAAACTACAGCTGACACTTATCATGCAGAATTTATGAAATAAAATACCTTGGTACCTCAAGTGATTTGAGATCTTTATGTGGAAGATTCTCTAGAAGGTGAAAAATATTTATGTCTGATAATCTGGTTATCTGGGATTTGTGGATCAGTAGTATTTTCGGGTTGCTCAGAGAAAACCTAAAAGCCCTCTTTCCCGTTTAAAGCTTCAGAAACTTTCAGTGAAAAATTATGTACTGCACAGAGTATAATTGCTTTTTATAAAAGTGCTATTGAACCAAGTAATACTGAGAAAATTCTGTTTTAGAGGAGTTCCAATACTATAAAAACAAAATAGTCACTGTGGAATGACTGGCGTGAAATGCCCAGGCCATTGCACCTTGACTGACTGCCTTGGTAAACAACATGTGATAGTGTATTTCAGCTACTCATACTTTCACCAGACATAACCCCTTCATTGCCATCTAGAGATGAGCTCCTCATTATGGAGTGAAATGATTAGGATACTTCATATTTTATAAAGAATTGGAATTGACATTGGAGGGGATGCATTTATTGAACATAGGTCATTAAATTAATATCTATGCCAGTGAATGTAGGAGTTGTGGGAGCTTCTTCTGATCATGATTTCATAACGTGGTGGTTGTTTGTGGTTGTTGATTTGGTTTTGTTGTTGGTTTTTTTTTTAGCAGACTTTTTTAACAATAATATTATAGAACCTGATGATAACGTTGCCTTTTCTTCTTCATATTCGGGGATATAGCAAATTTTCACATTTTTTCCACTTCCTTTTACTTGGAAATTTATTTTCTTTTCATAGTTATTTCTAGTTCTGTTGCCTGCTTTTCCCTACTGCTTTTCCAGCATTACACTTAGAAGCATTTACTAGCAACATTCTTAAAAAATGGTAAATGTCTGATTTTCTTATTATATTCAAATTAGCTAAATTGATGCTTACTATTCGGCGCTGCTTGAATGCTTGCATCCAGAAAGCAGTGAAAGAGAATCTTCATGATAGTGATGATGATGAAGATGAAAGTGAAAAGGAGAATACAAGTGTAAGAAAGTCTACTTTATGATAAGTTCTGGTAACTTTTTTACTGTGGGCTAAATTGGAGACATTAGCAGTTTATGATATGACAGAAATCTAAAGAAAAGCACTTGGACATATGTGGAATTAGAAGGGGAGAACTGTTGTTATGGTATTTTCATGCCCTGCAATAGAAGAAATTTGGTGAAGTCGCTAGAATAAAGTAGAAGGAATATGAAGCATATTTGAAATGAATATTTCCCTAATTCCAGTACTAGTTATACATTGGGGTTTTAATTAAAGTATTAAAAATTTAATGTCACAAAATGACTCAAATTATATAGGGAGAATAAGAGTGACTAGTGGAGTTCATGTTCTACAGCAAACACAATGCTTTTGGGAAATCAATAGAAAGATTTTAATTGGTTTTCAAAACCTTATTTTAACCTAAATTTATATTTGAGAATATGGTAGGTAATACTATCTAAGTGTTTGTGTTTCAGGTGTTGAATAGTGTGTTGTCAATAGATGATGTGGCCAGCATGGCGAGTTTATTGGAGGTTACTGTAATTCTTTGGAGAAGTATCCACAAAGCACTAGATCACAATGAAGATGCCAAAGATTATGCTATCAGAAAATTTGCTGCTGTACTTCCTGAATATTTTAAAGTGTTTAAGGTAAGGAAGGCGTAAATTTTCCTGTGAGTGCCGAGCAATGCTTAGTGTTTGCTTCAGGTGCTTTCATGTGTTATGTCTTTAATCTGTTTTCAGGGCATTAAGTGTTCTTTTTCATTGTTGCTATAAACCATATACAATAGCAAGTTTCTTGGAATTCCACAAATGGATAGAAGCTATTCTCCAGTTGCAATATCTGACCAATGAACAGTTATCTAAATAGTCAGCACAGAAATAATTATGCAATACATTGCTCTCCTTGTAATGATTTTATAGGATTCCATTCTTTTGAATCTTTTCTGAACTTTCGGAAATCAGTAACTGAAAATGTTCCATTGCAGAATAAATACTCAGTGTACATGTGAGTTCACATGTTTTTCTACCCACTGCTCCCCCCAGCTTTTCCACCACCACTTCTTATTATGATCCAGCCACTGGAACAGACAACTAAAGCAGCTGAGGCCCCTTTTTCACTTTCTTGTGATTGGTTTCTGCTAATTTGATTCTAATGATCTTTTGGTGCACTTATTTATTGTTTGGGTTTGATATAAGCAACTAAATAAAATCACTCATTTTCATCTTTTCAATTTCTTCAATCTGTGTAATTGTTCTAATGTTATTCTTCAGGATGCTATCTTTTGATAATGGCTAATAGTATCTGCTGCACCCTGTAGAGCGTTTGGAAGGGTAATCTACTGGATGTCTGCTTTTTGTTCCTGACTTTTATGCTGAAATATAATAATATATATATGCTGGCTGTGATACTTAAGGTTCAAGTTTTATTTAGATAATCAGGAAGTGTAAAGCAATTCATCGTTACATAATATGCTTCAGCACACATGTACCAAATGCTTTCTCTACTCTGAAAGCATTCGGAAGTTGTTAAGGACATTCTAAATCTTTTTTGGTAGAGGATGTAATGTCCCTCCTGAAAGGTGCTCGTGAGCAGGCATGATACCCAGCTTTGGCAAGCAACCTCTTTGAGTCTGGTATTCTTACAGTGAGTAAGCAGCTTGGTTCTGAAGAGACCTGTCGTCAGAGGCTTAATTTCTAAAAGACTCCAGATTGAAGCAGCATGTCTCTTTCCTGAAAAGCTACAAATGCATTTTTAAATGTTCTTTTAAAAACCATTGTTAGAAGGTTTTAGATCTTCAAATGCCTTAGTAGGTAATAATTTCATTTGATTGTATTTATGAAGCTTGGACATACAGATACACTATTTTTTAAGAGTCTTTCACATGGATTGGTTTCTATATAACCTGAGTGAGACTATGTCATGGCCTGGACCTTGTATTATGATGAGTTGTTACGATTTATAGTGCATTTTACATTACCATTGTTAAATAAGCACATTTTCTTTCGAGTCTTTTTTTATGAATTTCTAATGTGAATGAATATTTATTTAAGGCTCTAGTTACTTGAGAGGAGTTAGATGGTGTCATGATTGTACAATTAAGTATTAGCCACTACTAGAATAAATGTAAGCTAGAGCTCTTATTTCTTTCACAATGGTTATTAATGTAATGGGAGGCATAATTATTCATGGTAGTTGTTCTGACAGTTTGTCAGAAAGCTGAATGATAAGATAATTGATAATTGACCTCTGAGGACATGAATCAGAAGTTTCAGGCTGCTCATAACATGTTGTTATGAGCTGCTTTCGGTTTCATTTCTAGAGGAAAAAGGGAAATCCTTAATTTGAGATAATTTAATCATACTTTTTTGGTACTCTCTTCAGTTTGATATGTATGTACCTGCACATGTACATCATACACTGCATTTTATTTTTTAATCCTAGGATGAGCGTTGCACGACTCCATTAGTTATTCTGGCATCCTTTATGCCCCCTGCTGCTATTCCAACATTCAGGTACTATTTTTAAATCCAAAATATTAATGACAAGAAATCCGATTGACTGTATTTTGTTAATGTTTCACAACTCCATGTATTTAATGCCCATTTTGGATACATTTATCCACTAAACATACACGATAAGTTACTAAAATTTGTGAGGTGCAAATACGTCTTTAAGCCATTGGTGGATCTTTTTTGATATTATGCTGGTTGATTTTGTTTGAATTGTTTCTGTGCTTCTGGATATAAAGCTAATGCATCTCTGTTTGTTTTTCTTTTAAGCTGTGGTGTGATCTCCAGGCTCAGAAATATTGACAGTGGAGCTGACGAAAGCAAATATTCTACCCTGATAGACTGCATGTGTCGCTGGGGTCAAGTGGGACATATTATGGAATTAGTATGTGATTGGCTGTCTGACACGCTAACCCAAAGAAAGGTGCGCACATGCATGCGTCAGAGAATTGAGGAATTGCTAGGTTACATAAAGGCATCATGCTTTTTAATAGAAGAGGCCTCTTTCCTGTTGTATTATTCTGCTTTGGAATGAGTTATTAAGTAAGATAGTAACAGTGTTGTACCTATTTCGTGCTTTCTTCTCATTTAGAGTACTAAAACATCTGAACGACGAGTACGTATCCATGTAACACATGAATCGAAGCCAGAATTAGCAATTGATTACATTGAATATTTATTGACTCATCCTGTTAATCGTGATTGCCTACTCTCTGTTCCTGAAAAGAAACTGAAGCAGCTTTTGAAAATTCTCAGTGCTGCAAAGGTAGTGTTTTTCTTACCATAAACGGTGCTTATAAAAAAGTGTGCTTAACATCATATATTACCTAGAGTTAAGTTAAAGGCCTGCAAAAATAAATAAATAAGATTCACAATCTCCACTTTCCCTCTCTGAAAAGGCTTTCCTTTTGATTTGTACTTCAAACAAGTATTCCAAACTAGAAGTATATTGGTTCAGAATTGTTTATAGATGGCAGGTTTTAACCAGCTTGTAATTTTTTGGTGTCTCAAAATTTTTCCGATCTAATGTTGAGCATTCTCAAGGGACCTGTCTTTTGGAATGTTCCTGTAAGGAATAGTCTGAAAATCAGTTCTGGCATTGCAAAATGAAAGTAATCGAAAGTATTCCTGTTGGGTTTTCAGGTTTGAGGATTTTTTTTTTTGGTGGTTTTGTTTGTTTAATCTTTTCTTTAAAGCTGTTGAGAAAAGAAAGATTTGAAAGGATTTTCTGGGAAATATAAATGTAAACCTTGATATTTCAGGAGGTTCTTGGCTCAATTCTGAAAGCAACCGATGCAGGTTCTGGTAGCTGCAATCAAGCAACTGCCCTAAGAGCCTTCAGCCTCTTTTGCAGGTTGACTATTCATCTTCAGAACAAGGTATAGTTATACCTTTTCAGTATAAACTGGAGTTACAGCTGACAATATAAGGAAATTCCAAAAGTATTGAAAGACAAATTTTTTTTTTTTTTCTTTTCTTCCCCCTCCTCCCAGTTTTCTGAAGATGGAAAAGATTACTTATCACTTCTGGAGACAACAGGTGCTTGGATAGAAAGTCAAGTTCTACCTTTTCTACTAGCAAGTGATCAAGAGGATGGCATTTCAAAACACAGTAATGTTCCTGAATTAATTATCCAGGTTAGAGGTCTCTTACGGCATGAATCAAACTGCTGCCAATATCTGAAAAGCTGTATATGTTGCAATTGTATACCAGTGTGTTTGGAGGCCAGCAAGTAAATAAGCTAATGAAACACAGTCCTGATTGGTTTGTACTTTTGCTATTCCTCTGATTGCTTAAAATCACACAAATTTGTCTGTGTGTTTAGTTATAACCTTTATATTTTATAAATTTGTGCTTACCCTAGCAATTAAATTAAGTACTTGGTGTCAACAATACAATACCCTGTTCTTATCTAGACTTTTTTCACCTACCAATGCATGATATATATTCTCATCCTATCTGTTGAAGTGAGGATGGAACATGTTTTATGTTTCACGCTTGTGAAAATGCCCACTCAAATTTCTAGCACAGCAGGTGAGGTAACTTAGGTGTCCCAAATCTTAGGTTTCTAACAATTCTTGTCATCAGTCTCTCATCCCCCATGTTAAATAAAGGTAATGTTTATGCTCTTTTATGAAAAGTGCATTAACATAGAGTTAAGATTGTAACTGAATTTCCTCCGAAAAGGAGAAGAAAATCAGTTGCTGAAAACAAGGGTATAACTGCATGGTATGCTACTACTTAATAGCCTGTTCTTCTGTAGTGTAGAAGGTCTTGGAAATGACAGATTCACTGCAGCTGTGTACATTCTGTTGAATAGCACAACAGAAGACGACCTAGAGGACCAGGAAGGTGTTGTAATTACAAGAGAGGATTTAGATCTAACAATGTTTGCTGGCTTGCTTTCTTCCATCCGTCCTTTCTTTCCGTCCTGCTTTCCTAGAAGAAATAGATAAAATTATACCCTGAGGAATTCAGTACACTTCATACTAGTGCTGAGCCCCATAAAACATCTTTGGAAGTCAGCAGAGAGGTAGGATGCGAGTTACCTGAGAATTTAATAATGAGGTCATTCTTGTACTAAGTCCCACTGCTGCAGCCAAATGGTTTTTTGAAAAGTATAAAGACATAGTAAACTCAAACAAGTGCTGTAGTTGTTCCTGGTACAAGTTTCTTGTGTGGTTTATGTGTTATTATCTCTTCCCTCTAAAAGAAAAAATTTAGTATTCATGTCATAACTCTTCTGTGGCTAGTTTTCTAAAGTTTGGAGGTACAGAACTCAACATTATAGAAAGACAAAATACAAAATAGGGAATCCTTACCAGCATTACAAGAATGTTCATGATCTATTTCCTAGGTTTGAATACAAAATGAAAATGAAACTTTATCAATAAAGCAATAAGATAGGCAGATGTTACCTATAAACCCATCCAACATATTACTTGACTAGCCCATAATGAAACAAAGTGATCTTTATTAGTAGATCTTAAAGACCATTTGCATCATTATTTCCAGAGAAGAAGCTGAGGTGTAAAGGCTGATGTGACTTGTCTGGAAGTCAAGAAGAGAATCCAGGCCTTTTGCATCTCCTGTAATAAGCCACATGCTTGTTAAGGAGCTCCTATTTGCTTCTCACCTTGTATACTGTTTTTTATTGGAATGAGGTATTGATTGTGCTTTTTAATTGTTTGGAGTGTGTATTTGGTAACAATGCTGGCATTAAAAGCAGGCCTAGTTTGTCTCCAAATATCCATATAATATACAATAATTCCAGTTTCTTATTTAATAGTCTTGTATATGAGAGGGGATTGGGGTGATTCTTCTTTTTGCACTTAAGTTTCTCTATCACTTTTCCTGTGACATCCTGTTTTTTTCCTATTTCACCCTTCCTTCTCTGCTTGGTCTGATACTCAGTTTTGCACTTGTTGTGGGCAGGGATTTACTGGGCAGCTGTTCTCTTTTGGCCTCTGATGTGATGAGTGGGGCTGATAAACCCTCTGACACAAACCACAGTGTCATCACTGACAGCGTCCTTTACCCCTTATCTTCATTTGCCATTCACAGAAAGCACTTGAATATATAATGGAGGGAGGGGTGTGTGTTTGGCTAGTTTTGAATTGTTTTCTGTTATATTCACCTGTCATACCACTTAACCCAAGGTGGATTGTAACACTGAGCTATGGCGTCCTTTTGGATTTTGGTCAACAGAAAGCTTTGGACTAACTTTAATCACAGCCAGTGTCCTTGACCAACCCAGCTCGTATATACTAAACTGGTTAAAAATTCTCTACTGTACTCTGCCTATTCATTAATATTATAATCTGTTTAGTATGTAACGTGTGTATCTCCGTAGGGAAAAGCTCTTTTTGTATGCTGTTTTTAACTTTGCTGCTCAAGATAGGTAGAGGTGTTGTATTCTGCCTTGGTAAATGTTAAGTATCAATGCCTCTGATCTAAGCATGAATGAAAAAGGCAGAGGATTTACTGCCTTTTGAGAAACTGTTTATGGGAGGAAAGGGCAATGGAAGCATTTGGAGAACTGTTTGGAACTCCTGCTTTTCAGAGGCTGAAAACTGAGTAACTTCAAGTATAGATGCACCAGCTTTCAGGGCAACTTGACTAAGATTTTGTGGTTTCCTTATTTTTAGGTTTTACTGAATAGTTAATTTATGTAAATTTTGTTTCTCATACAGTTTTGCATCTCTTTTCTAGGCCTACCTGACAGTATGCAAAGATGTCATTATGGTTGGCCTTGGAAATCTCTCATTTCAGGCACACCTTTTAGATATGGCTCTTCCAGTTATACAAACAGGTACGATTTTTTGTACTAACATAGACGTCTCCATATATACTTAGCTGACTTTCCTTATATTAGCATAACTGTTGCTTTTAGCATTTTAAAGTCTGTTTCTCAAAAAATGGCGTTTGCAGCTTATGCTTGCTAGTATCAATATTATGGTCAAAAGTGACAGCAGTTTTTCAGAAAACTGAAGAAGAGCAGAAAACCAACCCAGAACCATGTCACTAGTGATAAGTTATGTTTCTTCCTTGCTCTTAAATTCCAGTTATTACTATATAATTCAGGGGGATTGTATATACATAAAGTGGGGTGTAATACCCCTATAAAGTGATGTATGTGTATTGAGATATATGTATTGGTATGCCTTAGGAGACAATACTGTAGCAGTATTGAAATTTGGCTCACATTTGGAAAGTTGTCTGCAGTACAAACAGAATTAGAGCTCAATTACTTAAAAAATCAGCAATTTTAATCCTCATATGTCAAGGATTGGAAAGAACATTGAATTTATACTTAAAATATTGATTGAACTATATGAAAATTTTGGCTAAGGATGCTCAGAAACTAAATATATCATCTGCACTTGTAAAATACAGCTATTTATTGTATATAACCAAATTTTTCATTCTAAGCTTGTACCTGAATATCTCAGTATCTCGTTACAATTTTTATATCATGGTATTTATCTCTTTTTCTAGAGAGAGGTGGCTTTTGTGCTCCAGTGTTACTTTGTGCTCTAAAAGAAATTATTGAAGCTTCTGTAACTCAGAATACAGACACAGATGAAGTGGCAAATCTTTTCCATGCTGTACAGACCGTCTTCCAGAAAGTTTTAGAATGTGTGGCATGTAGACTCAAGAAACAGCAGGAAGAAGGGATTCAGGTATCCTATTACACTTGTAATTGCTACTTAATGTGGAGATGAATCCATACTTTTTATACAAATGGGTTTGTTGTAGTTTAAGACCAGCTGGTAACTTGGAACCACGCAGCCGCTCGCTCACTCTCCCCCTGCTCCTGGAGGGATGGGGAGGAGAATCGGAAGAATGTAACTCCCACAGGTTGAGATAAGAGTAGTCCAGTAACTAAGGTATAATACAAAACCACTACTGCAACCAATAATAATAGTAATGATAAGGGAAATAAGGGGAGAGGATACAATTGCTCACCACCTGCCGACCGATACCCAGCCTGACCCGAGCAGTGATCTGGGCCTTCCGGGTAACTCCCCCCAGTTTCTATACTGGGCATGACGTGCTGTGGTGTGGAATACCCCTTTGGCCAGTTTGGGTCAGGTGTCCTGCCTCTGCTTCCTCCTGGCTTCCCCTCCTCCCTGGCAGAGCATGAGACTGAGAAAGTCCTTGGTTACACTAAACATTACTGAGCAACAACTAAAAACATCGGTGTTATCAGCGTTGTTCCCAGGCTGAAAGTCAAAAACACAGCCCTGCACCAGCTACTAAGAAGGAATAAAAATGACTGCTATAGCTGAACCCAGGGCAGGGTTATACCTAGACACTTTGAGGTTTTTATTCAAGCTGACATCTGATTACATTTTCAGCTAAATTTTTTAAGTTTCTTCATTACCAATTTTTTTTCTCCGTTGGTCTCATCATGACAAAAACTAATAAATTGGAGAACAGTGCATTGTTACAAATGATCCAGAACTATATTAGTACTCATAGGTTATTAATCTTACTTGCAATTAAATGAATTTTCTGAATCCAGAGCTAAGAATCTGATTAGGTGTGTTAGGATCTTGAGAGGGAGGAGAAATTGTTCTTATTTTATTTATTTCTTTAAGCCTGAATGATATCAGTGTCAATATATGTATGATGTCCTAAAGTTCTTCAAAACCTCTTCTCTTCACAGAAAAGTTAGCATTGCTTTGTTTGTTTCTCTTCAATTTATGAGTAGACTTCCCAAACATGCTGATTCCCTCTCTTATCCCAGGTGACTGGGATACCTCAGTAGCTTTCAAGGTGTGATCTGCTCTTCACAGAGAAGCTTGCTGAAATATTTCAATTATTCTCAAGCAATCTGAAAAAAAAGGATCTGTTTTTCTTTGGTTATAGTTAATTCACTCTATTCAAACGCCTCTTGGAGAATTCATACATGCAGTCCAGTGCTGGAATTCATCTTGCCCAGCGGTTCACCAAGGTGTACTCTCTACTCTCCTGGCTGCAACAGTAGCAGAGATAAATCATATGCTACAGAAGGTAAAATGCCAACTTTTTTTTTTTCCCATCTACTGCTTTTTTAAATGTTATGTTGGAACAACAGAATATATAGACAAAGGTTACTGCATGTGCTAAAAGTCCAAGGAACTGTCCTTGAAGAAGAGTAATATTCCCAATGCATGTTCCTAATCATAGAATAGATAAGGTTGGAAAGGACCTTAAGATCATGTAGTTCCAAACCCCCTGCCATGAGCAGGGACACCACACACTGAACTATGTCGCCCAAGGCTCTGTCCAGCCTGGCCTTGAACACTGCCAGGGTTGGAGCATTCACAGCTTCCTTGGGCAACCTATTCCAGTGCCTCACCACCCTCACTGTAAAGAACTTCTTCCTTATATCTAATATAAACTTCCCCTGTTTAAGTTTGAACCCATTACCCCTTGTCCTGCCACTGCAGTCCCTAATGAAGAGTCCCTCCCGAGCATCCTAATGCATGTTGGGAGCAAGTATGGAAGGGGTAATAGGTTCAAACTTAAATGGGGGAAGTTTAGATTAGATATAAGGAAGAAGTTCTTTACAGTGAGGGTGGTGAGGCACTGGAATGGGTTGCCCAAGGAAGTTGTGAATGCTCTATCCCTGGCGGTGTTCAAGGCCAGGGTGGACAGAGCCTTGGGTGACACAAGGCCTGCGTGGGGGGCGGGGGGGGTGGGAATCAGATGATCTTAAGGTCCTTTCCAACCCAAACCATTCTATGATTCTGCCAGGGAAGAGCAGAGGTTCTTTAGCAGAGGTTCTTTAGCAGAGGCTGTACTCTTCCTGTGGTTGCTTGATATGACAGAAATGAAGCAATAAATGGTTGCCAGAAAGTACCAAGTATAACAGAGCTGCTTCTAACATTCTGTGTTACAGAAGAAACTGAAACAATACCAGGGATCTACCTGTAAATATGAATGTATCAGCTGAGGGGCTGTGGAATGACAGTGTGCTCTTCACAGATGCTGCATAGTAAAAGTGCATGGTGTTGAATGATACTGCAGATTCATACTCATAGATTAGGAATATGTTCACTGCAGTAAGTCATCTTAGCTGGGGTTCTTCCTGCCCCCAGGTTATTGTACTAGTAAATCAAAATTCAGTTCTCACTAAATACTTGCCACACTATTCAGAACTTGATACCAAAAGAGCTGACACAGGAAATGAGGAAATCACTGTCACATAAGTTATTTTTCAAAATTATGTATGCACACTTAGACTTGGAAACACAAAGGATACTCACTGGTGTTTAGTAGGCTGTGCCTTTATAAACAGTGATCAACAATGTAGTTAAACGAAACTTCCATTCAGAACAACTGTGTAGAATATTTACCTTGATAGAAATACTGGTTATTTGTTTTAGATTTAGCCTCTCTAATTTAAATGTGTGTCGTTTATTTGGACGCTACAGAATTGGATTAAGGCTATTCAAAGAACACACGTGAATGTTTCTTCTGATTGTTTAAGGATAGGTCTTGTACTTATTGAAATACAGATTTGCTTTGATGTTTTCTGCACACCTGTATTTCTTGATTTACAACAGTTGTTTTTTTTCTTTTTTAGAATTCCAGTGAAAAAGACTTAACTATACCAAAGACTATTTCAGAGCTTCCTCCTCTTTCAAGCAGTTTAACGACCATAATTATGAAGTCAGTTAATGTTGTCAGGTAAATGTTTCTACATTAATTTGTTCAAGTTTGTTGCTAATGTAGGACAGTGTATATGTTACCAATAAAGTTTCAATTTCTAAATTAAAATTTTTTTTGAGGATCTAGATGCTTACTAAATTTACCTGCACTACTTCATAATTCCTTTCTCTCGACATACTGCTTCTAAGCATGCTTCTTATTTACAAGACTGTTTATCTAAATGGGTTCTTTAATCGTACATCTGGGCTTGCTTCTTTCATAAGATACTTATAAACATTAGGCTCCTCAATATATAGATACTTAGATGAGATAAAATATTTACCAGAAATAGCATTAATCGTTTAATTGAATGTCTGCAATGAGGTGACCAATGTACTATAGCTGTATTAAAATCACATTCAGTACCTTCAGTCCTAAAGCCCCCAGAAGTAGGGCTACGTCATTTTTTTTTTAATACTTAAATTGGTTTATTTGCTGTATTTAGTGGGTACCCTGACTGTCTCCTGAATTGTCACAAGTGAATTTTATTTTGTTTAGTTTGTTCATATTCAATTTTTATTTACGTGACTAAACACACCACACCTTACTTTAAATGATCAAGGGGCTAATGTGTGTGCCTTAGAAGACCTGTCATTCTCTGTGACTTACCACAACTAACTCCAGTGCTTAACTCCCTCATCTGACAGGAATTGAATATCCCTGTCTGCTGTCATGAAGTTTTGTGTTTGGTTGGATTTTCTAATTCTCAATCCTTCTCTAGTTGAATGTGCAAAACAGACTCCAGAGAAGCCACCAATAGGTTTCCTAATCCAAATCTTGTGCTTCCATAAGGCAGCAGCTTCACTCTCTTTAAGTGAAACACTGTTATTTGACAAACTTTTTGAAAAGAGATGCAGAAATTCAGTGAATGTCTCTGAGACTTTTTCTTGTAGGGGTCAAAGAGAATCTAGTTCATTCTTCTTCATGGAGGAAACTGCTACTTTGGACCAGATTGTTTCCATAAGTACTTTCATAAACATATATCTATCTTACAGTATTTATCTTCTTGTCACAAAGGTGATCTAAGTCGGGAGATAATTTACATCTGGTTCCACTGGTGCCTCAGGATTGAGACTACTTTTAAGTCTGATTTCTTTCTGTTTTATTTTTGTCTGCAGGCTCATGTAACTCTTGTTGAGAGGGAGGTGGGAAAAGGCAGCTGCAGTGAGTCTTATTACATGTTAATAAAATTCCTGTGTTCCTTCATGGAACTAGAGAGTGTGCTTAGTGACCTAAACAGCGACAACAATAAAGTCAATACTCTGATTGGAATACTATCAGTTAGCTATTTAAAAGCAGTGTGAAATGGAATCAATACTTTGTCAGATTAGTCCACAATGATATAATAAATTTAATGCAATTCATAAGCAACTTGATAACACTTATTTCAGAACCTGAAGTGGTTTCAACTTTCTCAGCTCCTTGAAGCAATACTTGAGCTTCTACAAAGTTTATTTACTGAATCACTAGTGGAGGTTGGTTCCTTTCTTAACTGCATATTTCATTTTGATATCACAATAAAAGCCTGAAGAACAATTAAGTCAAAAATGGGTATTTATGATGTTCAGTTTTGGTATCAGATGATGATAATATTACCAAAGGTATTTTGAAATGTTTTGGGGAAAATTATTGTAACATCTACTGCTCTCAGTTTCTTCTTTAGTTCTTCACATAGCATTTAGTTTTGTGCTCTGAGGAATTACAGATCTTGTCCATCTGCTTTATCCTTCTTGTTCTTTTATTTACCTCTGTTTTTAGAATTGCTTTAGAATTTTTGAGAATTGCTTCTGAGTTAATTTTTTTTACTTTACCATAAACACTATAATAACCAATTAGTGTTTCATTCTGTAGTATTGCCTTATTCCACACTGTAGCTTAGTTGGTTGCTAGACCTCTTCCTTGACTCCCTTGGTTCATTTTTCTTAAGTTGATATACGCCCCAAATCACCATTAAAGTTTGCTGGTAATAATATAATTTCTTGCTAAAAGTCAGTCTCTTAGGATACATATTTAGTTTGTATTTATCACAGACTTTACAATGAACAGTTGTTTTGGTTCAATTAGTATCGGTATCTAAAATGTAGTTTGGAAGTTTTGGGGGGCTGTATTTGGTTATAAACATTCTTCATAGTTTTGTAATTGGAAAGTCATCTATTTTAGTTTTTGAGATATGCATTTTAGACCAAAGTATTAATTAAACTCCAGTTTCTAATCAGGCTAAAAGTAGCAATACCTCTAAGGGTATGAGTAGTTACCAACAAACCATTGTAATCATACAAGGTGGTTTTCTTAATTCACTAGAAATTGAAGTTAGAAATTTCAGTACAAATTATGCGAATTAAGTTTCAGTAGAACCAGTAGCTTTTTTTTGTGGATTAACTTTTCCAGAATAGTCCATAAGCTTTTTGTTTCTGTTAACATTTACTCTTTCTGTATAATTTTTATTTTCTTCACAAGCAATTTACCATTCTGCTAATGCAGATATTCTTAGTTCCAAATGCAGCCTGTTGTCTTCAGTTACCCCACAGGAAAAAGCAATGGTTATTGGGGATCTTTGGAGCTACGGTGGCAGGGTAGCCTTGCCAGACTTGATCTGTCCTGTTCTGTTTTGAAAGACACATGCTTTTTACAATACTTTTGCTTTATTTTTTCCTTAGGTCATTTTTAAACGAATTAATGGAATGCATTCTCTCTGAAGAAATTGAAGGGGTTTTTAGTCTAACAGCTGCTGTCTGCATTGCAATTATAATTAAAGGTCAGTCAAACCATTTTTGACCATATTTTTTTCTTTTTTTTTTTTTTTCCCTATGCGCTACGTAAGTTCTTATACAATTCAACAGGCACTTTCCTTCATCCTGTTAAGTTACCATTTTTCTACAGGATTTAAGGTTATATATAACTTTTCAAGGCCAGGTTGGACAGAGCCTTGGGTGACATGGGTTAGTGCGAGGAGTCCCTGCCCATGGCAGGGGGGTTGGAACTAGATGATCTTCAGGTCCTTTCCAACCTAAACCATTCTATGATTGTATGATAACTTGTAAATTATGTTATTAAGCTTTAGACTTTCAATCTTTATGCAGTGAGTTTAGAAATACAACTGTCTGCTAACTCATAGGGTTCATCTCTGTGATTTGTTGAAATATACAGTAATTGATCCAGGACACTGAAAATCTTAATTTAAAATCTAATCTTTCATTAAACATTCTTTTATATTAAAAAATACACAGAAAATATGCAGAGGGTTTTTTTATGCAAATGACTTATTTTAGTCCAACTTTTCAGCATAATCTTGTTTCAAATAGGTAAGCACAAAACGTCATTTCTAAAAGATATTGCACCTGCCATTCAAAGGAAACTGGTAACACACAAGGATGCTGCCACAGAAGAATCTAACTGCCCTGAAAGGTAAATGTGCTGTGGGAAATGAACACTAACCTCTCCTATACCTTCTCCAGAATAACTTGCTTTGATTTGTACTTGCGTAATACAGAGCATTATGAATGATGGCAAGGTTTAAAATAGCAGATACAAAAATTGTCAGGCATTCAGCCCAGCACAGTATTAAATGTCTTGCCCATACATCTGCTCTAATTGCAGTCTTTACATGTTCAGCTTGCTTTGTTGCATTCATTTTGTATGTGTTATGACTTGATCCTGTGCATTGCAGGATTTGGTTCTGAAATTCAGTTCTGTTAGCAGCAGGTGTAGCAAACCAAGTAGTCTATTTACTGTATCTTATTACTAGAAGATTTTTCTCCAGTAATGCCAATACATTTTGGTATTAGGCATGTGAATCCATACCTATGTAGATGGTAAAAATTTAATTGAATGTAACAATGACCTCAAGACCTTTCCACAGGTGATTTTATTCTGCTTTTTTTGGAGATTCTTCAAATTGATGATCCTTACCCTAGAAAACAGGAATTTTGCTGTCAAGACTTTCAGTGGTTTCTGCAGATGGCATTGTGCTCCTGTAACATAAAATTGATAAAGAACCAAAAATTATCTTATTAAAAAAAAAAAAGTTCACTGCATAATTGGACTTATAAAAGTCAGAGTGACTCTGCTGCCTGGATACATTCTTCTAATTAGTTGCTTGGCTGTGAACAAATTTCTTTTGGTTGGGATCTAGCTTAGAAACAAAAATAAACAAACCCCACTTTTTTTTTTTCCCTATGAAATCATTTAATGTTGGGCTGCCAAGTGTTCTACCTGAATATTTTTAAAATGATAACAGTATGGAAAAGAAAGGTGAGCAGCAGAATATCATGATTCAGCTTGCATTTCTTCTAAGACAGTAGAAAAGGCTGAGAAATTAAAGCAAATTTTAACATAATTAAATAAATAGGCACATTAAAATGAATAATTGCTGCCTCTTGAGTGCACTACTGGCTATAAATTTCAGTAAGAACACAGATAATTGCTTTATGAATCTACACGATCATTTCTGCCCAGTGAACAGGGACAAATCAACCTGGAATTTGGGGCAGACGAAGAACATAAGATGCTACACAGGGTTTTAATTTTGTGATATATGAATAGCTACTTTTGTATAATAGAAAATCAAGAGATCGTTGCAGATAAAATTAAAACATTAGGAATGTGAACATAATGATGGGAAGTATTTTTATCAAGAATCAGAATTTCAACACGGTAACAAAATTCAGAAGCTATCACACAGTTTTGCAGAATTTGGGAGGTTTCCTATTTGTACAGGTATGTTGGGGATTTTTTCCTCATCAGAAG
>NW_009921504.1:0-18395 GCF_000696875.1 Nestor notabilis | reverse complement strand
CCTGCTGACAAAAGGTTCGAGGAGGCTCTTCAGTGATTAGGTTTTGTTTGACTGATTTAAAGCGTGTTTGCGCTTTCTTGGATAGACACAACTTTGGACCAGGGCAGGTCTCCTCTGCTGTGCCGTTTGTAGTGCTTTAATACTACTGTGCTAATGTATAAATAAAATGCAATTAGGTACATCCTGAAACATGCCCTGTTGTTTGTAAACTATTTTATCATCCCACTCTACTTACCAAACACCAGCATTTTAGTTATGGAATGCTACAGACTAGATCTCTGATCATTGCTTTGAGCACAGTTTCATAACACAGGGTGCTGCACTAATGTGTGCTAAAATATATTTCTGTGGTTTTTTAAACTCAATAGTATTATTACTTTTTGCTTCTGTATGCACTGTCTCATAACTGTTTGAGGGATTATTTTATTTACTACCCAGGTATACCAGGAAATAGTGACATTCTTTAATTTCCCAAGAGACTTGGCATTCTGTGCCAGCATCTTAAATTTAGACTTAGAAGTAATCTATTACATATTAGCAAAGAAAGAAAAAAGTAAAAATGCTGTCTGGTATAGTAATTAAAGTGCTGCCATTAAACAAAGAATTGTTGTGCTAATTCAGAAGCAATTCAGAAGCAAAACTTTTCATTGTAATTTAGTCTTCCCTCTTCAGCTGAGTTAGCAGTTTAAGATGTCCCTGTGCGTCTATTATTTTTAAAATGCAGTTCAGTGCTCTTAAAAATTCTGGACAACCTATTGTATAGTGAAAGAATTTCCTCAAGAGTAAAGGCACACACATTAGTTTAGTTTATAAAATGCAAATATTTATGCCTAACAAAAAAATGCAAATAAAGCTGTCAGTGCAGTGATTCGAGAGATAAATGTTCACTGCACTATAAAACCAAACGTGCTATAGGATAATACCTTTTATTTAATATTTTGGTTTTCTTTTAATTAGCGTTTTGATACACAGGTATTAGAATTGAAATTTAGGTAATGATATTTCTGTAGTATTATCATTTAGCTAGCTTCCCAAACTCTGTATTGCACTCTTACTGCATCTGTCAATAATGATTCTTAAATTGGTTTGTAATATAACTGTGTGCCTGACGCCTATTTAAAAGTTCACTGGAAAGGTACCTGGTAAAACTGACTTAAATTTGTCTGTCTGGGAGAGCACACAGGGACTCTGAATGATGGCTTGTTGTCCTGTGTGCAGGAGGTACATGGTATTGCATTACAAATTGTTTTATTAGCCTTAAATTTTAACAAAATAAAAACGATATCAAGTAGCATTGTGTCTAAACTCACAGTAGCTAACTAATTATACTAATTTTATAGTACATTCTAATGCTAGCTTATTTTGACAGCTGAGTTCCATCATGGTTAAAGGATATAGCACTAGATAGAGAAGCATGTGCAATGGCCGCAGCAGCCTGAATTCAGGGAGTGCTGACATCCAATGTACTGCCGTGAAAGTGCAGAGGTGCCTTTTGTATTTCAGGTTGTGGCATCTCGTGACAAATGCCCTAACTCGTCATGATTAGTGACTGACTAACCTTGCTTATTTGGGACATCAGTCCAGGACTATAATAATAATAAAATACAGAGGAAAAAAAAGAAAAAAGGTTGAGAAATACAGGCACATAATCTTTTACAAAAGTAAGATGAAGGATGACGTTTATAGTGGTTAACGTATGACATAATGATTTGACAGAAAACCAAAGCACCCGTTTTTGTCTTTTGGGGATATTTTAGAGCAGTGTTAGAAGTTGCATGAGAAGCAACTGCAAAGGCTGTGTGACTGTGTCAGGGAATGCAAGAAAATAAGGGCCTGCCATATGGCAATTTCAGAGCTGGCCTTTGAGGTTGTTTGGGGAGAAATGGGAGGCAAAAGGAAGTCGGAGGGGGGCTAAGATGGGTGTATACACAGCTGACATAGTCACTTGCTCATAAAAATAAGATAGATGGTTCAAGTCTGGTAAAAAAATTGCCACAGGTGGGAAGAGTAATTATGAAGGCTGAAGAATGAGGGAGAAAGGAAGAAAGTAATGAAAAGCAGCCTTAGTATGAATTATTGGTAAAGGATTTGACTGTGTTTGGAAAAAAAAGAGTAAAAGCGCTGTGAAGGAAACGAGTGGGTTCTTTAAATAGACGATGAAATATTAGAAAGTGTGTTTGAATTGACACAGTAATTTAAGCTGGCTTGCTGTAGGTTGTACTGTAGCAAGAGATGATCAGCAGAAAAATGGAAAAGTTGAAAGAAAAATCCTCACCTATTTCAGAAGTAATTTGTAAAGGCATATTTAATACTTAAACTAATACGGAAGAACTGGTCAAAGAAATTGTGCTGTAGCTGTACTCTGAGAATCAAATAGTCGAGGATTGATTTAGCGTTTAGCATATCTAACCTTGTTATGCATTTATGCTGTTTCAGAATCCTGTGTGAATCATCTCTGAAAATTTTGGATGAATTTCTGAATCCTTGACCATGCAGAAACTTCTGTCATGAAAATCAAGGGATGGAAGATGTATTGTTTTTTAAAAAAAGGATTATCTTGTAAACTTATTAATAGCTAAAGTTTGTTTTTTTTGGTATTCTGTACATTCAAACCAGAAAAAAATGTATAAAACTGTCTATAGAAATCATGTAATAGTAAAGATTTTTCAAACAGATGTAAAAAGTTTATTCCACATAAAAATGCCTTATGGGGAGTGGGGAAGGGGGCATGCAAAATATCTTTGTTTTTATAAAACAAATAATAATTTTACCTTACATACTTTGAGTTCAAGGCAGCAGGTAACCTCAGTCTCTGGGAAGACTGCAGAGCATATTGCTAGAAGTTATGGAAATGAATTTCATTTCATGAAATGTAACGGACAAAGTGGTGATTGACAACAGCCATCATGACTTCACCACAGGCCAACTCTGCTGAACCAACCTGACTTCCCTCCCTTGTGTGGAAGAAGTGAGAACAGAGAATGTCAGCTTTCCTGCCCTTAGCAAAGACTTTCACACAGATTTATCTAGTATCCTTACAGCCAAGTGGGAGAGAGGTGGGCTGGTGGGTGGGAAACTGGCTGGACCATCAGACTTGATGAATAATGGTGCTACAACATCAGATTGAAAGCTGGTTACTTGTGCCATTCCTCAGTGCAGATACTGTTGACAATACTATTTAACAGTTTTAATAAAAGTCTGAGGCATGGAATGAAATGCAACCTCAGCCTGTTGACAAAGGACACCAACTTGGGAGTAATGGTTGACTCACTGAGGGGAGGGCTGTCGCATTCCATGAGATCCTGACAAGCTGGACTTAAGGATCAAAAACATCTCATGATGTTCAACAAAGACACGTACTCTTCTGCCCTTAGTGGATTAATGCCATACACCAGCCTAGGCAAGTGTGGAAGAGTGATCTTACTGCTGCCTTTACCTGCCTGGATGAGGATTAAGACTTTTCTCAAAGGTAGACATGAAGAGAATAATGAGGTAACATAAACAACTTGCAGCAAGAGAAATTTTTGTTGGACATGGGAAAGCAAGTAACCAGTATGGGACTAAACTGAAACTGGCACTGGAAGAACAGGCTGCTCAGAAAGGCAGTAGAACACCTTGGAGACATGCAGATCTTGGCTAACTAAGGCCCTTACCATTGTGTTATAATTTTGAAGTTGGCCCTGCTTGAGCTGGGGATTGGGTCAGATATTCTACTGAGCTTCCTCCCAGCTGGAATATTCGTGTTGTGACAGTGACAAGTATACTGGCGTGGAAATGCACTAGCTATTAAATGTTTACTTGATTAATACAGAAGTTAAATTGCTTTGTATTTAGCTGTTTTTATTAATTAATACTAATGATGCAGATAATGCAGACATGCAAGCCACTTATTTAATCTTTTCAGTGCTACCAGATGCTCTCTTAAGACTAGTGATAGAATGCTGATGGCAGAATGTTATTCTGCCTTAACTGAGATATCTGCAAATTAGATGTCTAAGCTCATGGCATGGTTTAATCCCTACTGGCAACTAAGCACCACACAACCACTTGCTTATGCCCCCCAACTCTGGTGGGATGGGGGAAGAATTGGAAAGTTACAGTGAGAAAAAAAACTCTTGGGTTAAGATAAAAACAGTTTTATTGCCTTTCAATTTATTTATTTATTTATTTTAAATAATGTAGGGAAGGGAGGCACCAAACAGAGAGAGGAAAATAAAACCCAAGCAAGGCAAATGCTGCAAAGGAAAACACTTGCTTACCACCAACTGACTGATGCCTAGTCACCGAGCAGTAGCAGTTCCCCACTAACTTTCCCTCCAGATTTATGTCATATGGTGTGGGATATCCCTTGGGTCAGATGGGGTCAACTGTCCAGGCTGCGTCCCCTCCCAGCTGCTTGTGCAGCCCTAACCTGCTCGCTGGTGGTGTGGGGTGAGGAGCAGAGAAGGCCTTGACTCTGTGTAAGCACTGCTCAGCAATAATGAAAACATCCCTAAGTTATCAACAGTGTTTTCAGCACAAATACAGAACATAGCCTCACACTAGCTACTTTGAAGAAAATCAACCCTACCCCAGCCAAAACCAGCATGGCTCATAATGCTGTATTTATGAATTCCAGATGTACCTTACCCACAACAGCAGCCTGACCAAAAAGCTGCCACAGCAGGTATCTGTGGGTGTGCCAAGTGTTTATCCGTCAGCGTCTTAATAAAAACTCTGTTCTTTGGCCTTCAGTCTTCTACATCTGTTAACAGGCAGGTTTTCCAGTAATGACCTTTTAAATCTTCTGATTATACAAATTACTTAATGTATATGTAAATCACAGTTTGTGGGGGTTTTTTTGCTTCTCAGTCTTTTGAGTATTTGCTCATATTATTAGATTAGAAGAGAATCTAAATTTACTGCCTTGTTTTTCCTCACTGTATCATATTGCTTTTTCAGTTTTCATGGAAGACTTGTTACAGATATAATATCCCAGAGCCTGAAAGAAAGAATGGTAATGCCAACATCAGAAACGGGCAGAGTTCTTGAAGAATTCAGAGGTGATACTGCTAGGAAGGGTAAGAAAATTTAAAGACCAACCTTTGTCCTCCTAATGCCTGCTGCTCAAGTAGTTCTCCAAAGTGTGGAAACCATGTTGTGTTAACTGGGGAGCTGGTGTAGAGATTTCAGCTCAGTTTCTAGTCCATCTCTACTATAACTGCTCTGTCAGATGAAAAAACATTGGCTTTCGTCAACACAAATATTGGTGTTCTAGGACTCCTGTCAGTGCTTTGGCCTTGGGTTTTCGTGCAAATTTCACAGAAGCATCAGAGTTCTAGGTTTTACCTGCTGTTCTCCTTGCAAACTATGCTCTGCCAAAATGTTGAATCCTTTCATTTTTCTCTTGTGTCAAGGATGTAAATAAACAGTATGTTTCTTTAGCTGAGTTGTCTTTTGGAAACCTGTGAAACACATCTGTTTAATCTTTTTAATCAGAAGCGCTGCTGAAGTGCTATTGGTGGAGAGGGGTTGGTCTTTGGGTTTGTTATGGAATATTCTTGCTGTCCAGCCAGGTGCACTACCCTAACCTCATATCTGAGAATTGCCCATTGAGACAGACCCTTTGAGATCTGTCCACCTTTTTCAAGAAGTCAAACTTGACTTTCATTAATAAAACTGTTCAAAATATGAACAAGATAATCCCATTCCTGTACTCCTTTGAGCAATTTGCACTGGTGGTTCCCTGTGAATGTACGACTGCCTGAAAAACTAGTCACAGCTGCACCTGTAAGTGGCATGCCTATCACCCTCCCCTTCAAGCACATATATTCAGTATAAAAATTACTGAAGAAAGAACCAGCTTTGTACCATTTGCAGTAATCTATGTTTGAACTTTATTTGTAGAGACTTGGTCCCTTTTTTCATGACAATGGTCATTTGCTCTGTTGTCTGCCTGGAAACAAAGTCCAGCAGTCTTCCATCTAGCACAGCCTCAAATGGTGAGCTAAAGAATAAACAGGAGAAGCTCCCAGTCTCCTTCCTTAGCAAATGTGTTAAGGTAAGGGTCCAAGCACACAAACTTTCAGACTTACCATGGAAAAGAAAAAATCTGCCTTGTACCTGCTGTTTACTCCCATAATAGCTGCAACACACTTTGCATTTAAATTTGCGTGTGCTGCTGCTGTCAAGTGCTTTGAGGTCTTCTGACATACGGAAGGAAATCAGAGAGACTAATTTTGATTAAAACTTTCACCTCATTTAATAAATACTTAGTGAAGAATACTTGTGATAATGACTGCAGTGTGAAATCATGAGGCACACCAGCTTCCTCGCAGTATTATTTGCTGATCTGCTCCTGGGTCTTGTTAGCCAAGCTTATTGCAGAACATCCTGCTGTGCCTGTGCTGGGTGCTGTACCTGCAGTGGCAGCTGCC
Organism: Nestor notabilis; assembly: GCF_000696875.1. Classification (NCBI taxonomy): domain Eukaryota; kingdom Metazoa; phylum Chordata; class Aves; order Psittaciformes; family Psittacidae; genus Nestor; species Nestor notabilis. Next base: position 11,979 of record NW_009921504.1, on the reverse strand, counting down.
CATGCCAGACAGAAGAGCATGGCTTGGTCCATGTGTCTTCATGATTAGCTGGCCAAAGGCAGTCTTCAGAACAGCCGCAGGACTTTCTCAGGCAGCCAGCAGTTCTTCAGTTTCAATAAGCCATTGCAAATAGGCACAAATCTTGCCTAATCCACTTCAGATAAGACTTCTTAGTCCTGACTCCGTGCAGCTGTAGTGTTGGTTGTCTGAGCATGACCCTAGGTACAGCCCTAGGCATCAAAAAGCTGTAATTTTATCTTTAATCATTGAGGTTTTTTTACCAGGTAAGGTTGTTTGGCACAGACATGTCTTTAGTCTATTCTAGTATGAGTGTGTTATTCATCTCTCTTCAGTTTCACATCATGGTTCTAGAAAAGCTGCAGAAATCAGATGTGTTAGTACTGAGGAAGCTGTAGCAGTGGAAATTCACTTCCTGTTTTATCTGTTAGCATTTTTTGAAAGCAGTATCAAAACCAGTGTTTGCAACATATTCTGTTACTTGCTTGCTGCTTATGACTCTAGGAAATAGAAGCAATTACCAACCTTTTTCTCGTCTGTCATTTTTTCTTTTTTTAACCATAGGACCACCTTGTTTTCAGGAAATAACTTAGCTCTCAAACAGATGATTTTGCACTTATTTATTTCATGGTGCTTATATTACTTCAGACTTCCCATTACTAAATTCTTCCTTTTAAAAATCTAGCCCTTTGTTTGATATTGCTGTCAACTTTGTCCCAGTTTCAAATATATGTTCAAATTTCATTAGTTTTTGCTTATTCTTCGTACTGTCATTAATGAAAATATTAAATAAGGTGCTGCTCCAAAACATCATTAGTAATTTCTTTTCAGCCTAATCTATTTCCCTTTTCCGTTCAATTACTATTCCTGTAATAATCCTTGTCTTGGCTTAATAATTTTTTTATACGCTGCAGTAACAGATGCTGTGCTGTAAAGCCTTACATTCTAAGTAGGTACATTTTAGCAGCTCTTGCTGGAAAGGTGTATGAATCCTGTGCAGCCGTATGCCTTCATCAAAGGACATATTGGCTAGAGCCAGCCCAGCTGCCTTTGGGTCCTTTGCAGTAGTGACACATGCCTTTACCTTCTGGGGCAATTATTAAACACTTACATAAATTGTTTGTGCTAGCTCAGCTTTCACATGAATATATTGATCTGGCTTTTTTTTTTTTTTCCTTAATGTAACCATCCTTACTTACTAATTGCCTAAAATGGTACCCAAGTACCAGCTTAACAGCAGGAAATGTACACTTCGTGCACTGACCTTTCAGAAGTTTTGCCATGACTATTAAAAAAGGCAGGTATTAGCAACTTCGTTTTCTCATAATAGCATCTAAAGGAAAAATACAGCATCTGTAAAAGGCTACGAATCCAATTAGACCAATCTAAGAGAGTTCTGGGAAAAAAAAACCAAAACCAAAAGAAAAGGTGAATCTCGTTCCTGCTCTAGGCTATTTAATGTCAGCATGACTCAAGTTCTGCCACTGCTGCACTGAAGGAAAAGCTACTTTTACTGAGGAAGCTCATTTTACTGATCCTAATGACAAAAGCTGTGCCCTTTCTTACACCATTCTCTAAGCTCAGACTCTATTAATACACAGTATAAAGAAAAATAAGTTTACTCCTTTATTAAAAGTGACCAACCTTCATGACAAGACAGTTACCTTTCTCTCATCCTCTGTCCCCAGATGCCCTCTCATGAACAACTGCTCTTGATCTGCAAGATGGCTGTTTTCATGGGGCTCTCCACCCACTACATATGAAATACTTGTTTCACAGTGAATGCTGTTTCTTTCAGGTGCCTTGGCCAGTCCCCAGGCTCAGCAGAGGAATTTGCTCTCACACAAGAGCTGCCCAGGGAATGTGCAGTTTTATGACCACAGGAGCCTATATTCAAACTTAATTGACAGCCAAAATGTCTGAGACTTACACTGCACAGTGTACTATACTTCTGTGACCCAAGAATCTGATTTTAAATTAAAACAAATTAAGAGTGGGGTTACTAGCTTTCAGTGTTTATCAAATTTTTATTTTATTTTACTTTTTCAGATGTCAGAATTTAAAAAAGGTTAAGAATGATAAAGAAGAAACATAAAACTAGTCCATCTGCAATGATTAGAACTGTTTGGTGCAAGGAAAAGAGAAAGCTTATAGAGGGATCCTATTGCAGCCTCCTGATTCCATGATTTGATCTACACTGGAATTGACAGCAATATGTGGCTCCTGAGCCACCCATCACAGGTCAGCCATCTTTCGGGGAATCCTCAGCTTCCCAGTTAAGATCATAGAGCCTTAAACTGCCCGAGCAGCACACGGAGAGCAGGGAATCTAGGCTGTAGTTTTTTATGTATTCATATATCATGATCCATTGGTTGAATAGTTAAAAGCAGGCTTGTTTCCATGAGCTCTAATACAAGAAAGCACTCCGTGCTTGCTCTCTGATGAAAGACCCTCCCGTGCAATTAGCACATCTGAGCAGGTGTGATGCCTTTGTCTCTGGAAATATGTTGACTTTGTGGAAAAATTCGTACATGGAACAGGTTTAATATTTTTGAAATTATGGTGAGGGGGGAAGAGAAGTCTTTTTTCACAAACCTGATGTGAAGATCATTTTGTCCCCTAAGCTCTCAACCTTCCTGTTGCAGCTCCAGTTTAGGACAGCTCTTTTACTTCTAATTTTATTCAACTGCTAATGAAATAAAATGTCAGTTACAAGTAGAAATTTGTACCTTTGGTACTTTTCACTGTGATATTCCTTTCTTATTGGTAATATAAGAGATTTAATGACAGAATACTAAATATCACCCCATTCCCTTTTTATTTTATACAGGCATTTTTAAATAGTAATATTTATGCAATACTGGCCTTCTTTTTCAAAGCTGGTAGTCACTCCTTGGCTTTACCAAGAGCAGCATATACACATTTATTAACAGCATTGCATAAGCAAATGATTCTGTATAACTCAACCCACTTAGTCATATACAGTAGAAGCTCTATTATACAGAGCAGAAAAGTTCATGGCGAATGTTCAGCTGAGGAGGAAGATTCCCTTGAGAAGTAAAGTAGGTGTTTCTGTTTGGTCTTTGATGCTCTACTGGAACACTGAACTACAACAGAGAGCAAAGGGAAGGCTTTTTAAAGTAGTGATTCAGAACAGAAAAAGAGCATCCTGCCTCTTCTATTATTCAACTTTTAATAGTTTCACCAAAACCTATGTCTATTCTTAACATAATCTTGTACTTAAAAAGGTACATAATGTAATTTCAGTGCAGTCCAAACAATGTTGCTTTCCCCGGCTGTCATCACCATGAACTTTCCCTATTTTTTTTTTTTGTTTGTTTGTTTTCTGGTCACAGCATAAACTCAGTAACCTTCCTTTAACAGAAATACATCATAGGCAATGGTCCGAGCAGTCTTGTACTCTGAGGTATCAGAATGCATTGAGGAAGATTTTCTAGTTTTTGTACACTAGACACTATGTATTTATTATTTTTTGGCTATTCGAGATTAGCCAAGTCACCCATGTCAATAAGCATCAGGCCATAAAATTGAAGTGAAAATCATCTGAGCTCAGTTGTTCTTGCTGCATTCTGAGTTGCTATCAAACCTATTGTTCAGTTCTAGATTTCTTCCTAGTATATTTCTGAGTGGTACTCTTAAGTGCACAGTCATACAACAGCTGTAGCAAATACTCTAGCCTCTAGTTCACCAGTGGGTTTCCTTCTGCGCGTAAGTACAGTAAGCAGAACAGCAGTGTTTCCCAGATAGAACACAGAGAGGATGAGCTTAACCCAAAAGCATATTATGTCTTCAGCAATTAGCAGCCAAAGCAAGAGAGACATGCTGAATTAAAAATGGAGGGGAACACAAGTGGCTTCTTGACTTTTTTGCTGTGCCATGCTCCCTCTCACCACCACAGCAAAAGGCTGGAAAACGCAAGCGTCTGTACTTTGCTCTTTGTGAAACCAGATCCTCCCTTGTATGTGACACATGAAAGCACGGTTTAAGAACATTACTAGAGCTGTAAAGTCAGGCACTCAAAAGTCAGGAGGTATCAAAGTGAAGATGTGCACAGCTTTAATGTCACCTTTGATTAGGCATCGAATGCCATGGTATCTTTAATTACATTAAGACAAGTTACTTATTCCACACGAACTGTTCTCTGCTCAGTGCTCAGTCTGTATCTGCTCTATGGGTGATTCAAACCCCTTGCTGTTGATGACACAGCAAATATTCATGCTTTTTCTCCACTTGTTCAACATACAGCTCTACACTTCATCTGCTGCATACTATTCACACCCAGTGCTGAGAACAAAACAGGCAGCTTCCTCAATGGCGTTACTACGGCCCTGTTCACTGCAGTCCCAGCATTTCACAGTGATTCATGTATCTTCCCACCCCCCTGTAGGTTTACTTATCACCATTTTACAAATGTACAGTGAGACTAAGTTAAAAATCTTCTACGAATTTTGGGACCTAGGTATGAGATGTCACGTTGTACAGCACTTGTCACCTCAAAGCACTCATCTCCAGCTGCAGTTGTGGGTGCTTAGCACTTGAATCAGACTCAGGTTCCCAAGTTAGACACAGAAAGTGAGGGACATATAACTAGAGCTCGCCAGCAGCTTTAATCAACTACAGGCCTGTTCTTTCAGAATGACAAAGTGCAGTAATCTCATTCATCCTTTAATTTAGCACAAGAGGAGTGGATATTTCAGGGGATTAGTTATTGGTTGTAAAATCCATTCACCGAGTATCAAATCTAACAGATTAGCACAGATGGGTAAAAATAGATTTTTTAAACTGTTTCTGAACTCTCTCCCATTAAAAGCACCTAATTAATTTTAAAATGTGGCTCCCTATTGGCGTTTCACATCAATTTTGATCAATGGCAACCAAATCTAATTATTCAGTGCACACCTAGGGGTTTCAACCTGTTTTTTGAAGACGAGAACCCATTTGCAAAAAACCATTTACTAATGTCTAATCATTTTTTCTGGATACACCATCTTGGTATGCTTAGACAGTGTTTTCCAACTGTGCTGAGAACTTTAAACACTCGTGAAAATCAGTAGGAATTCAGATGCTTTGGATTTTGGAATCTGTCTCCAGTGACTTCAAAACAGGGAAATCACAGTTCAGCTTCTATGCTGATTTGAGATGATGGTGGGCATTAGCAAGAGACCAAGCCTTTCTCAGTGAAAGGACGTCAGTTCTAGTGCACAGCAGGGACCTGTGCTTGTTCTCAAAGAGGCCATCCCTCTCCCAGTGGAGCCCAAATTCTCTTTCATAGACTGACACTAGATATAAAGATGTCAGAAGTGGCCTCAGAGTTCAGATTCATCAGTTACATCAGTATCCCCATCTTAAGACAGGAGAGGTCTGTTGTGCTCAGGTTCTGAATAGCCATACATTGCTACTCAGTGGTTGCTTCAAGCTACCTTTTCCTTCTCTTCAGCCAGTTTTATATCAGCAAGTTTCAGCATGCTGTTAAATGTAGGTGTCATCATAAGTGGTATTTGAACAAGTCAGCTAGAATTTTAAATGAATTCCAAAGGAATTTGGGTTCAATCCAGACCTGCAAATGCCTACATTTACAGAAACTGCTCTCTCCAGCACCACTACCAATGCAGCGGAAAAGATTATGGAAATTTTCCTCACCAGCCGAAACCACCATGCACGCTGAAGGGGCTGGTCTGGTACCAAGGGTTCCTGCAGCCTTAGAAGTCAGCTCAAAACAGGTTGCCCTAAGCACTCATATACACAGATGTTTAGGTCTTGAGTTAATGTAAGTCACATGTATAATTTTCAGTTAATGCAAGTCACATCTCCTGTTATTCTCACAGGTAATTTTCTCTAGCTGCATTTCATCTCTTTGCCTCTGAACACTCCATTTTAGGCTCCTCTCCAACTGTTCTTTCCAGCAACACATAAAACCCATTATAATTCAGTTACAGCATAGGGAATAAAAGACCAGCTCACAACTTACCAGTCATAACTAAAATCAACCTACTTTTTTCTTTTCTTTTTTTTTTAAACCCTATCAGTCATACAGTTGCCCGGTTCTCAAGGATTTTTCCTTCTGGCTCAGTGATGCAGAAATATCTAAAGCAAAACTTTTAGCATGCTCTGATACAACTTCGGAAATAACAAGAAAAGCTTCAAAATAGCTCAAATCAGCAGTACATTAAAACATTATTCCTACAGACAACTGAATTGCTGTGATTGCCAGAAAACGCATCCTACCACACTCTTCCATGAAGCAATCTAACATCTTCTAGACCCTGCAAGTATTTATTTTCATGCTAAACTGTATTCAGTATGAATTCATTTAAAAATCTCAAAGGCTCTATTTGTCTTATAGATATGAAATAACTAATCCTGAAGATCAGTAATTTCTCTATTGAACGCTAAAATCCTTTCAAGCACTTTTAGTTACACTCTGAAATGTTCAATGATCGAGAAAGAACACACCACTGCTGATATGGCCTGGGGCTACACCTTTTTACGCCACTTGAAGATTTCTCCCTTCAGGAACTTTCTATTCCTTTAATAAACTTAGTCCCTGAATGTATAATACAACCACCAAATCAAAATTTAAGTGAGAATTTATACTGCTACAGTGAGAGTTATGACTCTACCTCTCAGTAATCTAGGCTTCTGTATACTTCTCGACCTCTAAACACTCTTAGTGTCTCAGGCGCTGGGTAGCTTTTTAAATGTATTGCTTATCACTACTGTAGGATAAAGTCTTTCATTCCTAACTGCTTTAAAATATTAACTATTTTAATTCTATATTTAAAAAAATGTGATGTGGAATAAGTGATATGTCTTCTCTTTATGAAAGTCAAATGTACAGAGCTATATAACCATGAACATTCTCTTTCAACATACATAAGTAAAAGAAACTACTTGTAAATGCATAGCACAAAATTTGTTAATTTTTTGGATGGTTTGTAATCTCACACGCTATTAGAGACTCTACAATACAGTTGCAATAAACTTCCCTCCAGACCCTAATTTAAAAGAAATCTTGTTGCTTTAAACTTTCCATCAACAATGGTGAATAAATATAATCAAAATATTTCAGGATATGAAAGTGTGAACAGTTCTGCAGTCACGGTTTGAAGAGTGTTTCTGTCAGATCATCCTGAAGAGGGTCCAATTGCTTGTCAGCCTCCTCAAACAGAGATGATGGCTCACACCAGCAACATCCAAAGTGGCAAGTGGTATTGCTCCTCTTGTAACCATGCTACTCCAAGGTGTGGCTCCAGAGGTGGTTTTTCTAGCCTTATTTTTCACAGTCTTCTGAAAGAAGTCTAATTCACAAGCAAGGTGCATGCAGGAGGATTACTGCTTCTCAACCAGCTCTTTCTGCCCTCAAAAAAGCATGGTGGAGGTTATATGTGCAGCCTTGAGCCTTGAAAAGACTCCCTTTGTGTCTGTATGTACATCTTCAGGCTTTGAATATTTGAATATTCTAGAGCCAGAAAATGTAAATAATAAAATAATCTAAATTCTGTCTTGTCTGGGCATGGATATAGGATGAACCTTTCTCTCCTGTCTCGCCCCTACCCCCACTCCCCACTCCTAATACAGCTTAAAGCCCTGCCAAGATATCTAGGTTACTGAATCTTGAACTGCCTGATATTGTTCCCTATGGATTTTGGACCCATTAACAGGACAAATGATCTGCAATTAATGTGCTCAGAAGCCTTGATTTGGGGATGGGGGACCAGGGGATGAGAGGAAGAAAGAAAACGAAGAAGGTAATTTTAATGCCTTTTTTTTTTAAAGGGTGTGTTTGCCTATGCAGGTAGGCTGTATTTAGCATAGCTGGAACTGACCTTTTGTTCAGGCTCTCCTTTATACTTGGATAAACTGACAAATAGCTCTCTGATCCTTAGACAAAAAGTGCACTTCTGTCCTGTACAAATATACATATACAATTTCTACAGTCATGCAGGTGTACCCACGCTTGTGTATATAATTCCCATTTGAAATTAAAAAACAGACCTGCAGAGGCTTATAAACATAACCTCAGTAACTACGTACAGAGTAAAACTCTCTTGCTACCTTTGTGTTTTATAGTCCCTATACTCAGCCTTCAACTGTCATGTCTTATTTTAATCCTGTTTGTATTATTTAATCCATATCACTTAATTACTTCTAAGCATATAACTATTAAGAGTATTTTCCCTTTGTTTAATTTTGTGTCTAAATTATTCTCTGGAGATGTTCTACTTTAACTGAATCCTCTGTTTTACCCTCACACAATTTCTGATTCATGTAATTTTGGCACGTTTTCTTCTTACATCTCTAAAAATTCTATCATTAGCTCAATTCCCAGCTTATTAATTCATTACTCCTACTATATATCATTCTAAACAGTACTCAACAAAATAAATCCTATACTCATCGTCTTGCTTCTTCCATGCTAAACTACTTCTGCCAACCAACGTCTTTTCTAGCAGGGATGTTTGCTTTTAATATAACCTTGAATGGCCCAGTGAAATTGAGAAAGGCTGACCTTTTTGTCCAGTAGTTAGGTCATGTCTTTGAATCAACTAGAGCAGAAATTCGAGTCTTTAAAATCTCAGGCCATGCAGCTCTCCTGGCTATTGAGCAATTAGCCATTCTGGGATCATTTCTAGCCCTTTCTGGATCTTTTTCTGGCCCTTAATGATGAGTTTTTGATGAAAACATGTACGTTTCTCATGAAAAACATTAGCCAGACAACACAGCATTTTTGAACAGAAAGTGTGTCCTTGACAAACTGTTCAACTGTGGTTACCATGGATAAGGATATAAATCTTTTGTAGGTATAAAATCATACAGATTATCCAGCTCTTCTTTCACTTTGCCTGGTGTATTTTTCACACCTATAAGGGTATCATAAAAATACTCAGCTCCAGCAATTAAGGACATGCTAAACTTCAACATGTTCTTCTCTGTGCTGAAATATTCAGATCTATCATTTCCAGTGTCGTTCATACATCCCCACACTTACCTCCAGATACATTAGCAATGGAGAGCTGTTATTCTACCCTCTCAGCTACTGTTCAGTATCTTTACTAGTTTAAAATCCCTTACCAAAAAGATTTAAATATTCCCTTGCAGAAATAATTACTGATACCCTCTTCTATTCCTTTTTCAAAACTGTCAAGTCCTACAGTTTTGTTTGAGCCCCACAGCAACCCTGGCTTCAAGCATGGAGTAATTTTTCCAGGCTCTCCAGTAATTTTCACAAATTACTTACACCCTTTAGGATTTCTTTTTCCACAGTTCAGAAACTTACTGAAAACATGATAATAAAACTCCTAATCAAAACAGCCTCACAAGGTTGGTAGACCTAAACGTGGATGTGTAATTTATTATACAACTATTTAAAACCTTGGCAGTGAGAAATGTCTTGAGAAAACGACTGTGAACCAGCAAAGTAACCTGCATGTGTCATAGCATGTTATTTACACTCTTACTGTTATTCATCTAATTTACACACAGACTCCAGTCTCACAGTTTTTACATGTCATTAACAAAATTCGTTATACCTAATGCCACTGATTTCAATCATTTCAGTCTGTCTGTTCCTGGGTCTTTAAGACAGATCTGTCTATCTTTGCTAGCTACAGTCTACTATAAAAGTGTAAAATACAACCAAATAGGGAATGCTTTTCACTTTCTAGTCCTGAGAATTGCTACTTGAGTTATTTCCAAATGCCCAATTCACCTATCAATTGACTCTTTACTCTTTCCTTAACACCTTACTCCTGTCTTTACTAACCTTGTGTACTCAAGGATTTCTTCCTGCCTTCGATGAATGCCCTTTCTCTCTTGATTTTTCACATTGCTTCACACACATTTGAACAAATGTCATTATTTTGCTAATCCTCTGCACAGAATGGCTATGTAAATTCTAATTTCCCTTTAAAATCTGCATAGTATTTGATCATAAATTCACAGGAGCTATGCAAATCATTCATTGCAGAGCTGCAATGACTTCCACTAATATCACTGCTATTTTGAAGAACAACCTGTTCTCTCGCTGCGCCTGCCATTTGCTCCTTTCTTACCTTCAGTTGTTCTGCAGTTCTCTGCTAATTCAGATGACCTTTTTCCTTGTTCCTACTACTAGCTTTTAAAGCCAGATGGTTTGCATAACCCATGAGAATATACTAATTTATGTTTCAGCACTTCCATTTCTCATCTTGTCCTTTCCATAGAACGCTTTTCCCTCCTTTTTCATTTCTCCCCTTTCAGTGCTCAGATTTCTTTCAGAGCCGTCAAAATTGATTTTCCTGAGGTAATGGGACATTTTGGGTTAGTGAAACCACTCCCCTGCAAGATGTAAGTAACCATTTAACAGACCTCAAGGGTAAAAATGCTTGAAAAGACCATCCAATGCTTTGCCAAACCCCAGGCCAGTGAACACTATCCAGTATCAGCATATACATTTGAAATTTCTGTTTTCTGAATTAAATACTGCCCTTTTTATCATGAGTCACCAGCCCTAACGACAAAGGAAGTAAGTGACTGCACTAGTTCTAGAAGCCATGTCTCCTTTTCCCCAGCACACAGGTTCACACTTCCTATAGAGCAAAACAGAGAGTAAGAGAAGTCAGCAACTGTCTGCCAAGGCATAAGTGAGCCGTAAGTGCCCCATGAACCCCCCACGAGCTCACACCCAGGTCCTCTGCCTGAAGCCCAGGGCAAAGCTCTGACCTGGGCCCCCAGGCCTGTCTGACCAGCCCCAGCTGGTCCCAGTGTGGTGGCTGGTCTCCCTGTGTCCACCCTATTCCAGATGTGTTGGTGTTGTATTCTCTGCCACTGCTGAGTTGAGCAAGGAAGAACAGCTGTGATGCCCAGAGAAGCTGTGGATGCCCCATCCCTGGCAGACTTCAAGGCCAGGTTGAATGGGCCTTGGAGCAACCTGGTCTAGTGGAAGGCCTCCCTGCCCATTGCAAAGGGTTGGAACCAGATGAGCTTTATGATCTCTTCCAACCCAAACCATTCTCTGACTCTCTGGTTCTATGCTTCCATGGTTATTTTGTTCTGTGGGCTTTTGTTATTTAATTTTTTGGTCTATGACAAAGCCACTTCATGTGTTACAATTTTTATTCATTTGTCCTGCTTTTGGTCGAACCATGATACCTTTCTAAAAACCTTGAGTGTGAGTCTGTCGTGACTGTACCTGCTTAAAAAGCCAGGGAGGAAGCCTGTCAGGGAGTATAGTTAGAGCTGTTTACTTCAAGCATGACTGGGAGAATCTGAAACTTCACAAAGGGCTAAAACAGATGTTGGAGTGTTGGGGGGGGTGTGTGTGTGTGTGTGCTGGGAGCAGCCAGCACTTGCCATGACACAGAGCTGGCTGTCCCAGTGAAAAACACATCCCCTGCCAGGAGGCATGGCAGCTGCACTGTTTCACCTCGGTGACTCTGCCTGCTGCCTTGAAGGCTAAGTATTATTACACCGAGCTTGTGAGAAAACGCGAGCCTGTGAACGAAGAGGGAGTCAATGGGTTCGTGCCAGACTCCTGCTCCTTCCCGACAGCCCAGGCCGAGCGCTCCCACTGACGCAGAGTGAATCGAGGACAGGAGGTAGAGGATAAATGTCACCCATGCGGACATCTCCCGGGGAAACACACACACCTCCGCTGTGGGAGGTCTTTACCTGAGGGCTCATAAAATCCTTCACGATGGCGAGTAATTTTCTGTGGGAAAACCACTGGTAAATAAGCCACGCTGAGGAGGCCGCAGGGAGCATCCACCCAGCTAGAGCTGGGTTTTTGAGGGCAAAACTTTGACTGGGGCTGAACTGGTTTTGCATCCAGGTGTGTGGAACAGGCACATTCATAACTCCCTCCGCACTCAGCCATCTTTATGGGGGATTCAAGCGCACAGCCTCTCCGCACGGAGCGACCCCTCCGCCCCTCGCCCGGCGCCGCAGGGCAGTGCCCGGAGG
>NW_009921503.1:135770-136045 GCF_000696875.1 Nestor notabilis | reverse complement strand
GCTTGGAGGCACCCTTGGAGCCCGTCGCTTTCCGAACTCATTACCAGCTCAGTGCATACGGGCAAGTCTTCCAGCTCAACCTGAGTGCTGATGCAGGCTTTGTTGCTGCTCAGTACGCTGTGGTGCATGTAGGGGCCCCGCAGAAGCAGTCCTCCCCTGATTTGCGCCACTGTTTCTACCGTGGGCATGTCAATGCACAGGAGACGCACATGGCTGTCTTCAGCATCTGTGGTGGCTTTGGAAACACGTTGGGTTACAGCCCCTGGTCCTCTTCC
>NW_009921503.1:127430-135733 GCF_000696875.1 Nestor notabilis | reverse complement strand
GGCTTGGTAAGCATGTTGGTTACTGCCTCATGTCTCCATTCATATTCTCCTCCCTCAGAGAAAAGTAGTGGGATGCCTTTGCCACAGAGCTGAGCTGGAAATTCTCGGGCATCATTCCAAGTAGTTGGTCATGAAATATCTTGGCATCAGCAGTTTGCTGTCATGATGATACTTTCTGGTGGGATATACAAATGCTGCTTTCAAAGGATCTATTACTGGCCTGTAATAGAATTGGTTGATGTAACTCCTGACACCCATAGCATTATAGTGGAGGAAAAAATGTGCTTCAGAAACACAGTAAGCTGTTGTTTAGATAAAATGATGCTGTTAGTCAGCATCGGTTATGTGTTTGTAGCTATATAGATACTGTGTGGTTGTGAGTGAAGAGTAATGAGATGGTGAGAGAAGACCTAGTGTTGATATTTTTCTTCCTCTGCTTTCAGCAGTGGAAGTGTGTGGTGTTATAGTAGGTGTGTAGTGGTGCTCTAATCACTATTCTGTTAAAAGTGAATGGTAAGCTTCCTGCCAACTTAAGTTGGACTGTGTCTATAAAGTGCTTGTGAAGAACCGACTTTAGCAAACAAATCAGAACTGCATCAGTATACATTCTTTACTTTCCCTTCATAGCATTCTTACGTAGCATTCTTCCAAAGTTATAAGGGAGAAATAGTAGTACACAGGTGTTTACCAGAACAGTTGTACTGTGTTGCTAAATCTTAGTTTTGTGTGTAGGACCAAGGCGACTAATACCTAGTGCTTTACCACATCACTGTTGACGTGCCGAGGATGAGCATGTGTGACATGCACACTGTAAAAATATGCTATTGTAAACATTACTGTGCATTTAACTTCAGTGAGGTTGTTCCGTGTTTCTTGAAGTCACACAGGAAAGTAAAGGTGTAAGGCTATTTTTGGGAACTGGAAAAATCCAACTTTGCATTCTAGTCTCCTTCTAGTGGCTTATAATAAATAGAATGGAGTTGGCTGGATGTGTGCAGGAGGATGTAATGTGTATTAAAAGAAAGTGATGCACATGGTGGAAAAGAGGATCAGAAATAATTGGTAGTTGCGAGAGACACCTCTGTTGTCCCATGCTTATTCTTGGGTATTTGGATATATGCCACCTTGTATTTAGGTTGAGGTCTGTAGGCTTGGGCTAGTCCTTGGAAATTACTGGAGAATCAAGCATTTGAAAATAGTAATTCTGTATTCATCACAGTTCTGCCTAGGCACCTTACCTTACAAACAGAGCTGTGATTTGGTTCTTGTCTGCGTTATCCAAAACTTAATTCAGACCTATACCAAACACTCCAATATGTTACACTCACAGAGGGAGTAGGAAACGGGAGGAGTCGCAAATATGTGGTTGTTGGTTTTTTTTCCTTTTTTTTTTTTCTTTTTTTACCTCTGAAAAATGTGTATTTACTGCACTTGAAAGTTGTATCAACTACATGTTACTCAGCAGTTCTCAAACTGCAGCACAATACCCCTTTCTTCTCTATAACAGTTGGAATGACTCACTTTTCTTGTGCCTATCTCTTTCTCCTTTGCTGGTAACATTACAGTCTGCATCATGTATGTGTCCACTTGGAAATCCCTGAGTGCCTTTAAACTGAGCTTTTGCCTTCTCTAGATGAGCTTCGTGGACTTTCACTGCCACTTCCAGCGGGACTTGATGCCCTCAGTCATTGTCTGGCTGACAGAGCACCTAGTCTGAGCCACCAGCCAAGACCTTGTTGTCCCCATGCTCTTGGGACCTTCTCTCACTGCTCATTTGACTTTTTACCCAGAGGGCATGTAGCATAGCTGGTGTTGTGTCTGCTTTCCTCTCATTCATGAACCTGGTGAGGTTTTTGGAAGAGGAACAGAGTCCTGCATGGGTGCTGGTGCATTTTTTTGTGGGACATGCCTATGTTCACCCACAAGGGGTTGTGTGGTGATGATGAGGCACTCATAGCCAGCTGGTTGTCTGTATGGGCACAGAGTATCCTGCAGCCTGATTGAGAGCTATCAGCCTAATGTTCTTATCTTCATGGGATCGAAGTAAATGTTACACTCTTCATGTGACTACTGGGGAGACAACTTTTTTGGAGTTGAGAGAAGAATGGATGTGAAAGGAGGGAGATAGAGGCCAAGTGGAATTTTCCTGCAAGATCTTGTCTTCCCTGAATGCATTCCCCTCTTCAGGTGGGACTACCCTCAAAACTTAGTAAAAAGATACTTTTTTTCTCCAGGTTTTAAAAATTCCATAGCTTTGGGCATACAACAAATGTACCTGCAAAAATTAGCTAGTCAGTTATTGCTTTTTTGTTGAACAGCACCATGCCTCATGAATACATACAAAGAATTAAGTGGGATTGCTGCTGAGGTAGGATACTATTTATTGCGAGTGAGGTAGCAGAAACCATACTAGTGTATGTAGTGTGTAGACTTGGTAATCCTGTATTGCATTTTTTTTTTTTTTTTTTAAAGTAAAATCCCTTCTCTTTGTAGGATCCATTTTCCTCAGTGCTGAACTTGAGCTTGATGTCTGGAAATTAAAATACAAGAGATTGCTTTCAACTATTAGGTATAATTTTATATTCCAACTTTGCATATATAGAGCAGTTGTAGTAGACCAATGCTGTAAAAGCTAGCAAGGAAAAAAAGGACTTGGACTTAGATAAAAAGGTACAGGGAATTTAACAATGGAATTTTAAAAATTACTTCAAAGATGTGCCTGGGTGATCTGAAGCTAAGCCAGGTACTTGTGTTCATTTTATCCTGTAGGCATCTATCCCCAAGCTCTGCACTGCCTGCCTTTAAAGCCCTGCTTCCCAAGTTCCTTCTCTTCTTTTTTTGCGTTCTCAAGCTGAGTGTTTTCTCCCCCTCAAGCTCTGCTTTCCCTTTTTGCCCTCAGTTAAGTCTTTTTCTGAGTGTGCCAAGAGCATGTACAACCCAGAGTACCCACAGAGCATTGCTTAATGGCTCCTGACACCCTGTATGCAGTTTTGTTGTGTTACATTTCAGAGCATGCCCTAGGTTCAGAGGTGCAAATGGCAAAGGGAGGTTAGAAGGTCAGCAGGGAGTCTGTAGTAATTGCAAGGAGGGAGTGTGTAATTAGGGAAGTTTGGGATGCTGTCAAAGGCAGAAGGTCATTTGGTGTGATGGCCTGGGTGCCTAGTTGAACATCTGATCACATAGAAGCATCTTTAGAGTAACTTTTGAAAATTCATACTTTATTTTACTTTCTATTTTCCTAAGTTCTATATGTTTTTGTTTTTTTTACTTTTACTGCATTAGTCAGTTATAGCTTCTTGCAGACATGGGAAGTGAAACCTGCTGAGGATGTCCTTGGATGCATGTAGACTAAAGAGACCTCTCAAATGTTATCCAGTCAGCAAAATTAAAGAGGTAACAACTAAATTAAAGAATCATTTAACTTTTGAGAACATATGGCTTACAAGTTCATTGACAAATATGAACAAATACCAGTGAATAAAGTATCTTAAAAGGAAGGAGTTACTGCCATTTATAACTAGGATGAGCCTTCAGTTCTTACCAGGCCCCTGTCTGAAGAAAGAAGCTTTATTTAAGTTAATGTTTTGTTGTTTGTTTGTTTGTTTTTTTTTTTCTTTTAGTCCTGAGTGAATGCCATAGTAACAGTTTATTTAGTTCTTTGAGAAGCCTGATATTCTTTCTTGGAGGTCAGGAATGTGGCTGATGCTGAGGATAGTTAAAAGTCAGTGTTTGTGAGCTGGGAGACCACCTAAATGCCAGAGGTGTTTTATGTGACTTTACTGTGAGAGAGGGGAATGTAAGAAAAGAAGAAGCGCACATCTTTTGGGTGTACAGTCTTTGGTGTATAGAGCAATTTCACATGCTCACTGACTGGCAAAAGTTAGGGGTGGGAAGATATACAAATCCTTCTTGCATGGATTTTATAGCTATCAGCTTTCTGCAGTCCAGGAGGGCAAGACTGCTTTGTTCTCAGGTAGCTTCTGGAGCGTAACAAGGTCTGCGTGACAAATTCTTTCCTTGGGAGCTCAAGATAGCCTCTTGGTAACGCTCTTTTCCTGCACTTCAAGCTTACTTTTGTCTGGAGAATGGCAGAAATATGAACCTGGCTGTGGATCTTCAGAATTTCCTCGGTACAAGAGGTTGTGTTTATTTTCTTATTAATACGGGTCAGCGGATCACCTTTCTGAGAGATTTTGAAAACAGTTCTGCCTGCTAGTGTGTGTGCGCAGTGGTTCCTTTTAAGGGAAATAGGCAGTCCTGGAATTTATTTTAATGAAATGTAATTTTTAATTTTGGTTAAAAAAAGCCCCAACTTGCTAGAAACTGGTGCTAGCATAGCGAGCATCTAGTTTCTTGTGGAGATCTAGAACAGGTAACAGACTCGGCTATTTACTCCTCAGTTCTGTGCTGCTTAGCACTAATAACTTCAATGAATTGTTTGGAAAACCGCTGTAGTTTAAAGCTTTCACACTTGCAACTGAAGATATGCTTACCTTGACATAACTTAATGCTTTAACTCATGGGCTGTCACTTCAAGTAAGTTACCTTCTAAATGTGAAAGGCCAGTTACTTTTCAGCGTTGGGGTCACATTTATAAACCTGTAAGTAGCCATAAGCCACACACGTTTTTATACATTATGCTCTTAATATAGAGGGTCCACCATAAACTAGGAAAAATCATATTAAAATGTTAACTAAAGACAGTTGATTCTTGTTTGGACAAAGTAAGCCCTACTGGTGCTGACTGGCTGATGTGATGACTTCCATTTAATAGTTCTGGTTTCATTTGTCATATAGGTGAGTCTCCAGCCCTGAATCTCTACAATAGAGCAGTCAAAAAATTCAGTTATTCCATTATCACACTGTGATTTTTTTTTTTTTTAATTTTTTTTTTTACTTTGCTGTTAAAAGATAAAATATTTTCTTTTTTGCTGGTGTTTTTATTGCTTAACAAAACAAAAAAGGATCAGGAAGTAGACTGAACTCTGCCTTCTCTGCATGGAAGAGGCCTAGTTAAAGATATTTGTGCTTGATTGTTTAATTCTTTTTTTTTTTTTTTCCTCTCTTCTTTCTTTTCTGGTTGTTTATTTTTTTGCTCTTAACTTCAATTACTATTTTTCTCATTTACTTCGGTTTGTTTTGCTGTCGGCTTTTTCTTATTATGTATCCTCACAAACAGGACCAATTTTTAAATATTTGCACTTCTATGACACTTGATCTAGCATTTTTTCAACAAGAGGTGCCTGAAGTTTTCCCAGTCTTACTCTGCTGGTGACAGAATGAATGGCGCATGTCTTTTACTATTGCTATCTTCTCTCTCTTTAGCTTTTGTTTTCTCGCATATAGACACTAGATGTCTTTTTCACATACATCTGAGTGTGGACCATAACACTTGAATTTATTGGAACATGATCCTGTATCCTTGAGTCAGTTTCTACCTGCCTTGGCAAAATCACTATTCACCACACTATTTGTTATAAAATAGTAAGACAGCTTAGGCCCCCTCTGTGGCTGTTACAAAAAACCTGAAACACCCCCAGCACATTTTCCCCAAGCTCTCTACACCCCTGTTTTTCCTGAAAGTATTTCTTCAGATACTGTGCTTTAACCCATGGACCAGCAAATACAGATGGTAGTTGCAAATTGATAAAATACATGGAGTTGTGAATTGTGTGGCTGAAGGGGCTGTTACAGAAAACATCTGTGGGAAGCATTAAGATCTGCTTATGTGTCTGCCTTCTGAGTAGCGATTCTGCATGGATTGTTTGTTAAACAGACTAGGACATGCTTATATCACCTTTTATGCAAACGGTGCTCAGTTGTCACTGATCTGCCTTTTGCACACATCCGGTGTCTGGTAGCCTTCTTACCTGGCAGATGCTTGAGTACCTTCTGTTTACCAGATAAATTGTTCTGATGGCTGCAGCCTGTTTGTAACTGCCGCCTTTATACAGTCACAGTCTCTTTTTTTGCCATTTTGGTGTTGCAACACTGGTAAACTTACTGGAAAGCTGTAGGCAGCCACAGGAACTGGATTTAGTTTTTTTTTATATATGTATATATAAGCATTAAACTTGCAGAAGGTATTGTGCATGAACAAGAGTGATAGGAGCCCTTTGCTGTCACTAGGTGAGCTAAATTACTGAAGTTGCGTGCAACATGGTGTGGTGTTTTTCTTCTTTTTTTTTTTTTTTTTTTTTTTTTTTTTTTTTTTTGTGTTAATGCTTCCAGCCGCAGGTAGCAGTCAGTAAGTAGTTGGCTATCATGGATCTTGGGGAAACGTTTGTACTCTTGGGGAATAGATAGGCTTACTACATGGGGTAACATATCTGCAATAGTCTGAGTTGTCATTCCATTTCAGACATACTGTCATGTAGAAAACAGGTTATGGTACCAAAGTCACACACTGTGAACAATTCATACCTTCTGGGTATACACATACTGACACAAGTACACAAGGTACATTACTGTATAGTTGACTAAACCAGGTGAAAATCTCACTACAGTTTGAGTGTACTTGAGTGATAACTGCTTGATGGAGCATGTGAGGTTAAAAGGACTTTATGGAGCTATTCATCTCCCAGTGAGAGAGAAAGGAGGTTCTGCATGTACTTAAAAACATCAAAGCTAGGAAGTTCTCTTTAAAGAGAGAGAAGTTGCAAATGTAAATTTGCTTGACATTTACTGAGACAGACAAGATTATATGATGGAGTTTGCTCCATGATTAAGCATATGGATCCCCTAGGTCTGTGCTCTGTGAGAATAGTTTGCTTGATGATGTTAAAAAATGACCTAAACCTAAAGAACAAAAATCAAAGCCAACAACTCCCTCTCTCCCAAAACCCCCCAAACAAACAAAAAGCCCCTTTATCATAGAATCACCTAGGTTGGAAAAGACCTTAAAGACCATCAAGTCCAACCATTACCCTAGGACTGCCAAGACTGTCACTAAACCATGTCACTGAGGGCCTCATCTACATGGTTTTTGAACACTTGCAGGGACGGCAAGTGTGACCACTTTCCTGGTAAGCCCATTCCAATATCTGATCACCCTCTCTGTGAAAATGTTTTCCTAATAGCCAGTCTAAACCTCCCTTAGTGCAGCTTGAGGCTGTTACCTCTTGTCCTGTCACTCATTATCTGGGAGAAGAGACTGACCCCCACCTCACTACAGCCTCCTTTCAGGTAGTTGTAGAGAGTGATAAGGTCCCTCTGAGCCTTCTCTTCTCCAGACTGAACAACCCCAGTTCCCTCAGCTGGTCCTCATCAGACTTGTGCTCCAGACCCTTCACCAGTTTCATTGCCCTTCTCTGGACCTGCTCCACCACCTCAATGTCTGTCTTGTAGTGAGGGGCCCAGAACTGAACACAGGATTTGAGGTGCAGCCTCACCAGTGCCCAGTACAGGGGGATGATCACTGCCCTGGCCCTGCTGGCTACGCTATTGCTGATACAGGCCAGGATGCTGTTGGCTGCCTTGGCTGCCTGGGCACAAGCTGGCTCATGTTCAGCAGCTGACAGTCAGCACCCCCAGGTCCTTTTCTGCTGTGCAGCTTTCCAGCCACCCTTCCCCAAGCCTGTAGCGTTGCAGGGGGTTGTTGTGGTCCAAATGCAGGACCTGGCACTTTGCCTTGTTGAACTTCATACAATTGGCCATAGCCCATTGATCCAGCCTTTTCAGCTCCCTCTGCAGAGCTTCCTATCCTCCAGCAGATCAACACTCCCAGCCAGCTTGGTGTCATCCGCAAGTTTCCTGAGGGTGCACTCAATCCCCTCATCCAGATCATCAGTGAAGGTATTTAACAACACTGGCCCTAACACCGACACTAGTGACCGGTTGCCAGCTAGATGTGATACCATTTACCATCACTAAGTATGCCACCATTTGTGTATATATATCTTTTGTTTCACCAGTTGCAACAGGTATTGCAAAATAGCTGCCTTTTCCATAATGTAATCTCCATGTCATTATCTATGAAAAAAGCTGTTATGCATAATTTTTAATTGACTTGTCTATTTCCTTCATTGTGAATTGTATGTAAAGGTAAAAAAAAATAAATTGCCTCTCTCTTACTTCCACTCTGGTGACCCTTTCTAATTGCCACAAACTCTTTCCAGCTGTCTTTGAGATTGTTACTGCAACATTTTCTCAAGTCTTTGCTATGTAGCCAGTCTGTTGTTACACCTGTATTTAGAAACTCCTGGAATACCATTTTTACTAGGTTTCAGTCAGACTTTCTTGCCTTGAATAGCCTTATAAAGTGATGTTCAAGGTACCTAGTGCCAAGTTTTACACTTCCTGCA
>NW_009921503.1:110185-127399 GCF_000696875.1 Nestor notabilis | reverse complement strand
TCCCTATGCATTATGCAAAAGGGAAATAAGGAGGTATGTTTGTTTGTGGTTTTTGTGTGTGTGTGTGCGTGCTCTTGAATGAAAGTAACTTGGCAGTAAGGGTGCTGGATCCACTGCTACAGTTATAGTGTGGCTAGATCATATACGATCCAAACATACAAATGGGTAAAATCCCTTTAGGAGTTTATGTGGAATTTAAATTCCAATCTGGAATTTGTAATTTTATTTAACGAGTGATTAGGTGCTTTTCCAGACTGGGACGTTTCTGAGTGTAAGTTCTGTTCAAGGTATGATTAGGTGTGCTAAAGGTGTGATTACTATCTGCTCATGAAATCTTAACAAGACAGGAATTCCAAGGAGAGGTATTCAGATCATAGTTAAACTTAAAATGGAAGGGTTTTTTTCCCCTATAATAACCGTTTAGCATTTTATTCCGTTTCTTGAAGAACTTAAAATATGTTGCTTTCAGTCACTTCTGCAAAGATGTTCCACCAGGAAATGCTTATTCATTGCTAGATAATTCTTCCTGCTGCTTAGCTAGTATATTTATTATTTTATTACTTCTTTCTTATTTCTATTATATTAGCTCTAGTTTTAATAAATACATTATCTCACAACCACTGCCTCTTGTTTCTAGCTGAATTATCTTCTATCAGAAATATTTTTCCAGATGTTGGCAGTGTACCATGGTCAGATAACCTCTAATGCCTTTTTCTTCAGTAACTAATTAAGCTATGCTTCTTAAGTCTTTCACTAGAAAATACTGTAACAGTGGAGCAGGAAGAAAAAGGTGAAGGGATTCTCACATGATTCTGAAGAGCTTGGAATTGACACAATGGGGAGGGAGGAGAGAGGGGAATAGAATAATATAAAAGGAAGGGTTTTAGTGATTCACTTTGACCATGGAAGTATTCTTGCTGTAAACTACTTGCAGGTTGTTGAGTTTGAGTTAAGAAGCCATACCATGAGGGCATGAAAAATACTTGAGCACAGGAGTGGAGCTTACCTGGGAGGGAGTCTGCCAGTTTAGAATCATGTTTTCCAGAACTTTCTATTATTCTTTAGCATTTTTCTGAAACCTTTCCAATTTTGCTGGTGGACATATTAATTCCATGTTTCTGAAGCTTGCTATATATCCCTTATGTTTTCCATGTGTTCTACGAAGTTGCGATTATACACAAAGATAATTTGTATATGGGTATGGTACATACTTTAAGCATAACTTCTGCACTCTTTATTTCTACTACTCTTGGACCAGAGCAAATGCATTGATTAAGACTATTCAGTTTTAAGCCACTTTAAAGTACTAAGACATACCATATATAGTAGGTAGCTGTGTTGATCCATTGAACCTTGATTTAATATAAAGCGCCTAACTCATCCAGAGTATTTTAAATCCAAGAAATAAATAATCTTTCTCATGTGGGTTTTCCCATAAATTTTCTCAAATATAGGCATATGCAGAGTCCTGAGTAGCACTCCCTCTTTGGACCACTTATTTATGATGTGTAACAGGCTGTTTTCAATTTTGTACTCTACTTCAACTGAAGAGATCTTTTAAATGTACTTTTACCTCTTTATCTGAGAACAGAAATAGAATGCTTCAGGCAGATTTCTTGTTATATGATTTGAGAGGCATCTGTAGACGATAAGTTAATCCAGTTTATTTCTGATTTCATTTCCTGCAAATGCTTGGGCTCCTGTTTCAACAACCTGCCTCTGTACATCTAAGTGACTTTGCTTTACTTGGTTTTACCAAAAGTATTTTTAATTTGGATCTTGCAGCCTTTTCCTTGTGTACCTAGCTCACAGTAGTAGCTCCATTTGTATCGGCAGAATCTTTGGCCAGATTAAGTATCCCTTGTTCATGAATAAAGAACTATAAAACAGTACAGCTGGTGGCTGAATTTTTGAAGACCTATTGTGTTAGGAAAATGAGAAGATAACCATGTGTAACTAATCAAAATCCATCTTTAGTCTTCACAGAGAATTTAAAGGATTGGAATTGGTGGTTTCAAGCTCAATACCTGCTTGGGTTTTAAGTGACAAATATCATATACCTTCTTAATATTGAGCACTTTACTCGTTCTCACAATATAATGAGGAGTTCTCAACTTGGATAGGGGATGTGCAAAAAAGTAGTTGTAGACAACTGGTGGGAGGTCTTCCTAACTAGTCAGTGCTAGTAATTACTTGCTTATCTATGTATACATTGAGGAAAGACTGAAAATTTGTTGTATTAATTACAGGTATTTTTGATCAGCTGTTTCTTCTATATCTAAACAGACAGCTGATCCTGGGGCACTGTGCAAGAATCAGTGGGACGGAGAGTAAGCAAGTGAGGGGACACCTGGCTTCATTGTCCTAAAATAATTATCCCAAGTATCTGAAAAGGTGGAATCTCCAGTCTTAAAGACACCATTGTTCCTTCTTGTATTAAGCTTTTTATTTAAAGCAAAAAGCTAGGAATAATTCTGAGGCCATGAAACATAATATAGTATTCCTTCCTTCTAGCTGTCTGTCTTAACTTTTTGGGCTATAAGTTCATGGTGTGTTTTTTTGTATTTTCTTGGTTATTACAAAGGAGATTTTTTTTTTTTGTTGTTGTTGTGTTTCTTTTCTCCCCAGATGACTTTAGTGTGTCTCTTTTTCAGCAGAGGGTTCTGGATTTCAGTTAAGATCAGTTCTGAGACATAGACTATAGAGTAATGAAAGTTGAGCTGCAGATGTTTCCAGGCATTTTATATTGTGTATTTACTGTTAGTCTCACCTTGATGTGCAGGCTTTGTAGCACTATTCTGAATTGCTTGATGGGTTGGTTGTCATGTAAGCTTTTCTTAATATGAAGTTGCGTTTTTGCCAGGAAAAATGGTTGTCTGTGCCAAGTGACCCTTACTATTTCAGTTGAAAAATATATTTCTTTGATAGGAGGCATAGATTTTTAACTGCACAGAGGAGTTGGTATGGAGTGTACATGATTTCAATTGACAGTGCTTAAACAGAGAAGTGTGGGATTGTGTATCTACAGAAGGGGCAATGCAGGAATACCTCTTTTGGAGTATCAGCAATCTTAGATTGACTTAGATCAATGCCTTACGATGATTCTTCCTAATCCACTGAATAGGATAATGTGCATAAATACGGGTTTGAGTTCCTAGATAGGTTTTTTCCTCTGGTAGCACTTGGTTGACTAAGTATGGGGTAAGGAGTCTGAGTGGAGTTTTCAGTGATCAGACTCACTCAAAAACATAGGTCTTCGTGATGGTTTGGGGTTGTTTTTGTTTTTGTTTTTGTTTTTTTTTTTTTTTCTGTGAAATGGTAGAAAGAAGGTCTTGTTCTTGCAAATAATCTTTTCCAGTGGAAGTCTGGTACTGTGGAAGGTGAGTTTAGTTTAAAATTGAGCACAAACTCTTTATTAGTTCTGTGCTGTTATTCTCATAATTTGTATGTTTGTTGTAACTGAAACCATTTCTTTGTAAAATTTGAAAGTCTGCTAGTTGGAAAAGCCATTGAAGAAACACATACAGAATATCTGCTTTTTGTATTAGAAAGAGTAGGAGGGAAGTAAAATATGTGTGAAATAAAACTGTGGCAATAAAGTTTTTGCTTAAATCTAAAGGATTGTATTTGAAATGTCTCTTACATATTAATAGGGTTTATGGTATATCAAAAGACTTAATTAGCATGTTAGTGTTCACAAATGGTATGGGGTCAAATTTATCATGTTTTGGTGATTGGGAATTTAATAATTTATGTAATAAGCATTAACATGAATATGAATCTTAGCATCAGTTCTTGCTGCTTTGTCCCTGAGTGACTGGCTCTTCTTCTCTGTCCCTGTCATTTTGCCCAGAAGATTACACCTACTTAGGGCTAACTGACAAGTTGTGGCATATCTCTTTTCCTGAGGCCCTTTCCAGGGAGAGGGACATAGCGTTCTCAGTACGCTCGATCTACTGTCCTCTACAAATCACATGCCCTGGAAACACTGGATGTGAGAAGGCTGAACTGAACACGTGAAGGATCCATCAGGAAGACTATTTGCAAAGAATTTAAATGAAACTGAGGGGGAAAAGTGTTTCTCTGAGTTAGATGTAAGCAGTCTTGAAAGGAAAAATACTGCTTAGCTGGGTCTTTTTTCATTCTGTAGCAAAGGTGATGCCGAGGATCCAACCACAGTGAGTTTTACATTAACTAATTTTGGATGATATGTATGCTATGTATCAGGCAAGATTCCAGATAGTCTGACAAATGCCTGAAGACTAGCAGACTTTGAAACATAGAAAATTGGGAACTTTTTAGAAACATCCCAAATTCAAGGGCATATTATAATTCCAGTACAATATCCTGGACACTAAGTTACTCTGCAGCAGATTTTAAAAGACTGTTTGTTGGTTGCTTGGGAAAAAAACTATTCTCACTTCTCATCTATCTTGCTCTGCCACTTTCTTTATAACCCTGAGTTTCAAGGATGTCACAACCGCTTAATCTCTTAAACTGTATTATATATTTCATCACTATTCTCTTACTGTTCAACATGCCACTCTAATATGGCAAAACAGCTAACAGGATGCAGTGCACCTGCTCACTCTAGGTGCTTAATTGGCTGAAGTGAGGAAGTTGCCAGAAAGTCTGAAAAATAATTTGATGACATTCTTGCATGTTTTATTTCTTCTCATACTCTCCTGAAATAAGGTACTTAATCCATAGGCAACTATGAATTTGGTTAGAAGTACAGTGAGAAAGAAGAGATTCAGTTTTATGATTTCATAATTGAATGGATTATGGGGTAGAGAGGTGGCAGAAAGGAGCTTAGTTTTTATTCTTTTTCTTTGTACATGTGCCAGTGCTCTTGTTAGTAACCAGCTTGCTTTGGTTCCTATTACACAGTGTGTCTGCTGTAGAGGCTGGGGGGGAAATCAAGGATAAAAATGCATTCATGAAACTGTCAAGTTTGAATTGCTGGAACTTGTTTCAAAGTCTTTAAAAAGAATGATAGGTTAACACTGTTTCTAATCTATGGTCAGAATACAATTTTAGAAGAAAAATATTATATAAATGATGTAAAGGGATAGAAGGTGACAAATCAGTCTAGAATTTGGACAGCACACAAATCCTGAATTTCTTGATGACCTCTGCTTGCCTTTGTTCAGTTCCCAGCTCGTCTTGCTTGGTTGTACCTAGATTCTCTTAAGTTTGTGATCCCCGTTGTTTCATTAACTGTACAGTGATTACCTGTAATACATTGTTAATACACAAAGCAGTCTGTTATGAGTTACTCTGGTGAGACAAGTCTCTGAAAGCAAACTTCTCTTTGGCTTACCTTCAAGCTTCCATTTCCAGCTTCCACTGAAGTTTCCTCTGTCTCGAGTGCAAATTTACTTTTTATTTCAATGAAAATGATTTTTATATCAATATTTTTAGTGGAAAATAAATCAATTGCTTCTCTTACTTTCAGATGGGCACCTTTAAAGCACATGATGGTGAATATTTTTTAGAACCTCTGATGAAAGCGGATGGAGGTGAACATGAAGATGAGCATAACAAACCACATCTTATATACAGGCATGAAGAACTTAAATATCAGAAATCCCATAAACCTTGTGAAGTTTCAGGTATAGTCATATTTCAAATTTTAGTGTGACTTTTTTCAACTGTCAGATATTTAAAAAATAAAAAAATAAAGATGTAGTTTTTGTAAGCAATATTCATCTCCAGATTGTTCCATTAGAAACTGCATGTCTTTTATGGGGGCTTGGCAGCCATTTCTTTAATTTTTTCTGCTAGTGGCTAATTCAAATGTAGGACAAAATGTTCATGTTTAAAAAAAAAAATTACAAATGATATTGCAAGAACTTCTCTGTGGGTTTACTTTACACCTACATCCCATATATAAACTTTCAAGGAGTAAATCCACAGGATTTGTTACTTATATTTACAAAAGATGATGAACTCAGTGCAAGTCTAATGGATAATACAGGACATCCGTCTTCCTTATTATTGGGAGTATTTAGTGTTACCCATTAATGTAGATTTTTGTCTTTGTTTTAATAACTTATTCATATTGCATATTCATAACAATTAGTTTTACTTAAAATAGAGTAATTTACAATACACTTGTCACATACTGTTAAGATATATGACAAGTTTGTGGTTGTACTTTCATAGATTCACATCTTTAATCATTAAGTGAAGTAACTTTAGAGTGAGAATGTATGCAGTGAAAGGGAACAGAAAGACAAAAAAAACTGTTAATGCCTTGAAGCAGTAAGTAGAAAGCACTGTGCTTTAATACGGTTTTTAGTTTTTTAACAGAACACGTACAGTAGTTGTTTCTCATAGTTCTGCATGCATCTTTATAGTTCTAAAATAGTGTGATGTGAGAAAGGCACCTGCAGCTACCATCAAAGTACAGTAACTAGACAAAAAAAGGAAGGATTTATTTGAAATTGTAGGTGTCCACAGAGTCATTCTAAACACTGAGATACCATCTGCTTTGGGATATAATGATGTAGAAGCCTTTGAAGATCCTGTCTGAGCAATGCACTTCTTAACCTTTACTATTACACCAGTGCTATTTTAAAGGTGTTTTTCATTGTGTTGGGAACAAATTTTTTTTAAAGCCTAGTGATATAAATGCATTGCATTTGATAGAAGCATACAGACTTTGTTTATTTGGCTTCAAAGAAAACAGCTGGGTGGAGATTCACAGTAGGAGAAAGCAGCTTATATTGGGTTCTGCTTGGCATTTAGGAACACCTTGTATAATTAAAATTCTACACCTTTCATGAGACTGAAATCTCTGTTTATGCATGTTGAATGTACTTGCACTTCTGGAATGTTTAAGCAAGGCTGAGGGCATTAGTGTGGCTAGCTGCAGAGAAGGAAAATAATAAAATTTCAACATTTTCTTAAAGAATATCTGTCCAGGTGTTTGAAAATACAAGTTTCAAAAATAATGGTGCAGCTTGAGTGGGTAGTGTTTCTGAATTTTGGAAAATTCCTTGAATTCTTAAAGCATATTTTATACTTGGAAACAGTATATTGAGAATTCTACTTTTCCATAGATACTAAAGCCATAAAGCAACAGTTATGATCATCTTGCATTCAAAAGATTGTAGTGAGAGGTATTTCTCTTCTTTAGCTCAGTTTTTAGGAAGGTGATGCTATCTATTCATTAATTGTCATTGCAGAACAAGGACTTAGTACTTTGAAAATCGAGCAACTGTTATTCCTGTTTCTTTTTTAACAGCGAATAATACGTACTGAACCAAAGTAGACATCTTTCAGTTTGTTGTGTGGCTTGTTGTTTGGTTCTTTTTTTTTTTTTTTTTTTTTCCCCTATGCTGTGTATTAATATGAGCAATCCAGTGAGAAAAAAGCTGCAAGCATTAAGAATATGGTAATTTTTTCCCTCTTTCATTTACTGGAGAAACTACAAAAGACTTGAGGCATGGATTACTGTCATTTTTGGGCAAGTGAAGCTGCGGAAATGTTCATGGAGAAAAACCTTGTGTTGTTTTATTTCTGACCTTTTAAAGAAGAGATTTGTCTCTTTTAATGCTAGTCTTGCCTGGTTATTCATATCCTCCCTTCAAGGAGGGAGGAACAGAAAATATCTAGCAATATTGTGATCATGTGATTGTCTCTTTCTCTGGTTAAGCAAACCTTGACAGAGGATATGGAGAGGCAGAGCATTCAGTACATGTTTTTAGTTTGAAATTGGACCATGATAATTACTTCTTAAATTGTCAAACTAATCTTTTCCTCACTCGTGGTAGTTTCTTCTAAACTTATTTGCTGATGAAAAATTAATTGGAAACCCTGGTACAAGCCTTAATCAAGTCAGGGTAGGACATCAGCTGCATTTCCCCTATCTGTAAATCCGTAAATCCTGTTTCCTTAATACTGGGAAGCTCACCTAAGTTAGCCGTAAGGTGACATAAATATGATAGCTATTACTCATCCACTTGATGATTTCTGGTGTTTATAAATAAAATTAACTTTACTTGTTCTGGTATTGAATTTATCCTGGCTAGTCCATAAATTCAGGGTGTCTTTAAACTCCAATTTCAAATACAGATGCTGTTTCTCATTTTGCCAGTACTCTGAAATCTCAGACACCTTCTGTGACCTAGTAAAGATAACGTGCATATGAGATTGCTTCAACCAGTTCTCTTCATCAAGCTCAGTTGTTTGGAACACATCTAATATGCTTAGATACTCATGAACAAGTTCCTTTTGCAAAGCCAGTCCCCAGGTACTCCCCATGTTAGTGCTTTTATTTATTATTTTTTTTTGCAATTATTACAGCTATACTTTGTGACTGAACTTTAGACAATTACTCTTAATGTGCTTGCTGTTGTCCTTCTACTGTTATTTGCTGGCTGTATTGTGCCCTAACTTTAAAGAGGACAGACTATTGACCTGTCAAAAGTAGCTTACAGTTTGTAAGTGTGGGCTCTTGCCTTGAAATATAGAATGCATAGATTAAATTCTCTCAAGTTGAAGGTGAGAGAGTTGGGACCTCTGAATTCTTGTGTCAGTGCTGTAGTCACTAAGTCAGTAGAATGAAAAGGTTAGGAGACACATATCCTTTAGCAGCCACTTTTGAAAGGAAATCTAGCTTCCAGAAATACAGTGGAGGTTTGTTCTGAGGGGACCGAAGTGTCTAGTTGGGTGATTAAGTTCTGGAGAATAATGAGAATTCAGATATGCTTCTCTGATAACATGGGCCCTCTCTGATCAATGCATAGATTTTATGTATTGAGCACTGGAAGCCTTTGGTGGCTGGACTGTACAGCATAATTGGAAGTATTGCAGTACTTCGTTTGGAGGTATCTGAGAAGGTTTTATCTTTCCTTTAGAACCTGATCCTACATAGTGAATATTAACAAAGCTGTTAAGGAAGTTACTGGAGGCTTTGATGCATGCTTGCTTATGAAGTAAACTTCATATTTGTATAAATAAAATGTTATATAAATGAAGAAGTCAATAGGGGCTTGAATTCAGGACTCGGGCCTAGTCTTTGTTATGGTTTGTTTTGGTTGGTTCTGTTGGTGTCAAAGGTTTGTGTGTCAAAATGTGTTTTGTTTAATTAACTTGCTTCCTTCATTGCACTGCTTAAGCTGTAGTATTTGCCTCCTTCCAGCCTGCCTCTTCAGATTATACTGCACTTTAAGAACTGTATAATACTGCTATCTCTTAACTAATTTTTAACAATGAATCCATATATGATAGAACTATATGTACAAGATGTCTAATGTGATGTGCTATTACAGCCTTCTGTGTTAATTTTTTATTTTTTTTTTTTTTTTTAGTTCTTGCACTGGTTGTCTTGGAAGTAAGATCATAAATAGAAGTTTTTGTCTATTTTGGGCAGCCTTTTGCCCGTTTCTCTTTAAATTTAGAAACTGCATTCAACAGTACATCTTTTTTTTACCTCACAGAAAAAGAATTGAAGAGCAGCACTTTACTACATCCAACCTTCAGCAGTTTAAATGAAGAGAGCAATGTTTTACAGAAGTCTCTCAGTTTAGAGTATGCTTTAAATAACCTGTCTATAGAGGATGGTGGCAATCCACATTCCAGGAAAAAACGTTTTCTTTCCTATCCAAGATATGTAGAAGTAATGGTTACAGCTGATAGCAAAATGGTTCGTCACCATGGACAGAATTTACAGCACTATGTACTAACATTGATGTCAATAGTAAGTAAACTTCAGTTCGTAAGTATTAGCAATTTCAGTTATTTCTGTTCTGTTATTTTCTCTTCTGCAACCTCCTTGTCTTCTGGTTTGACTGAATACTGTATTAACAGAAAGAGATCCCATAAAAGTTAAAAAAATTCATATGAGGGATCTTTTAAGTTTAATGCAGTAAGTAAGTTGTGTAGGTGAAATGGTGTGACCTATTTCCTGATTTGTTGTTACATTAGAAGAATTCTTATGCTTCAGTGAGTTAAATGTATGGGTATATTACAGAGGTTAAAAGGCATTGTGAACAAATGTTTGTTTATAATAACCCTAGCTTTTCAAATAAATTCAAATCAGTATGGTTGGTGTCATTTAGATGAGCTCTTTCTCTAGTGAATTCTTTCTTGAACCAAAAGTCATTTCTTGTATTGATTCAGGATCTAGTAAAATAAGCTCTGTAAAATCGAAGGGTTACTGTGACATTTGTTGAAGCACTTTTTAGGAAAAGGCTGGCTAAAATAGTCTGCATAGTAATTATTTCTAGATTTCTGTCCTTTCACCTATTCAAGAAGCTTAATTTGTATGAAACTGCATCTAACGTTGGGCGAATTAAAACACCTACGTACAAGTAGCTATAGAGATCTGCTTTAAATGAGAGCACTAGTTACTTCACCAGTTATAGATACCTACTTTAGGATGAACAAAATAGCTCTCTAGTTTCCACTGGGATCAGTTAATTTGCTTTATAGAAGTGTCTATGGCCATTTAAGATGCCATAGAACATTTGACTTGGCCTCAGCTGCTGCTTCATGAAGTTGTGCAAGTCTTGTGTGGATCATGTGCCATATCTTCCAGTTCTGTATAGATAACCTATAGCATCTGACATGACACTAGATAATGTGTTGTTACGCAACTGAACTGAGTTCTGCTCACCAGTCTAGATCTCCAGCTAATGGCAGTAGAGGTGCTGTCACCTGTTACACAGATGTAGGCACCTAAATTTAGAAGATGGAATGTTCTTTAATTGCTTTAATACGAGAAATAATGAAATTTTAAGGGACATTAGCATACTTTGATTTAGTCTTCTGATTTATTTTTTTTTACTGGTAGTAGTGTGAAGGTCTGAAAGCTCATGTATTACAAAAAAAATCTGTGTCGAAAGGTGAATTTTTCTTTAAGTAAGTACAGACTCAATTTGGAATTATTCTAGAAACAACTGATGCCAAAGATGCCATTTTTTGTAAAGTTACTTTTATAATCCAGAGCTATACCAAGAAACAAATGTAGTGGTTAAATCATCATTCGAAAATGGAAGCTGTTTTTTACAAAGCTTTACAATAAGATAAAAGGGAACATTTATTGTGTAATTTTCATGAGGCACTGTTGTGATTATAACTAATATAATTCCTGATGTTCTTAAGAACAAACATTGTTCCTGCATCTGCAGATGTTGTATATTCAACCATTATTCCTTACAGGGCAATGTTTCTTCTCTTTTTACTTACATAATTGGACTTCTACTAGATTAATAGGATATGCATTGTATAATTGGTGCTGAAGAGAGTCTATATATGAACTGTTTTTAAGATCTAGCATTTAAAATACACATGTATGAGTGGAAGAATACTAGTTCTTTGCTAAAAAGCTTGTGACTTCATTTTTGGGCTTGCTTATCTATGCTATGAAACTAGGGTTTAGGGCAGTTATTGCTGGCTTTGAGGTAGTGGCATGCAATAAGGTGCTATGTCTATAATGTGAATTTAGTATCTTTGAATAACACAGCAAAATAGTAAGATGTGTAGCTGGCATCTTCTGGCAGCTCTTATTCCACATGTACATCTGCTACTTCTGAAGGTAATCCTGAAACAAAAGTTGAAGACATTAGTCCTAGAAATGTTTAGTTATTATAAATGCATGTTTTAATATAAAATTGTATCATAATTCTGAAAGATTTTCTTCACAGTCCCCACCCCGGAATACATATCTCTGCTCATATCACTTCTCCTTGAAGTTGTAAAGGGACCTTTGGAAGTCATCTTGTCCAGCTCTCTACTCACATATATATTGCTTTGTGAAATCAAATAATGCATATGAAGATACAGTATTCAGTCTCTTCTTCACTCTTCCTTCTTCTTCCCCATAATAGGTTTGGTTTGCTTTGTTGTTTTTTTTTCCCAGTAAACTACTAATAATATGAAGAATAGGAAAACAAATCACGAGTAGTCTTTGCTATGTAATCTGTATTAGAATTCATCAGTATGCAGGTGGGTCATTTCTTGACCCACAGCCTATTAGTGTTTGAAACAGAACCATTATTAATCTTACTTGATTACCATCAAGGAAAGAAGTGCAACTTAAATTTTATCCTTTCTGCCCTTGTACGGATAACTTTGGTTATTGAGTTTAACTGGTACTTGTGTCTGGGCAAGCAGCTTCTTCTGTTATAGAGTATTGGGTCAGGTTGCTGGCTTTTTAAATGAATCAAGCATTATACTCTACTCTTATAAATATTCTGAAACTTTTAAGGGTATTCAGTTTTGGCTTGGATTTTAAAGAAACCTAAAAAGTTTAAGCATGTAAATTCCATTATATTTTAATGAAACTTAGACATCCAGCTCCCAGAAGGCCCTTTGAAATCCTGGGCCATTTTTCTTTCTTCTTTTTTTTTTTTTTTCTATTTTATATTGGCATCAACAGGGCAAGCAAAGTAAAATTTGCTGCTATAGGATACTGTTTTATGAGTGGAAAATAAGAAATGAAATATACTGCTAAATATTTTTAGGGTTTTAAGTGTCTTGTCACTCATCCAATTCAACCTGAAAAGGCTTAACTCTCAGCATGTAAGTAATCCCACTGAAGTGGAATGATTTTCTCATTTCTTCAAAATTGCATAAATCTTGGCAAGATGAGTATTCATAGTATTCACACCATGTCTTGGAAATACTTACTAGTTCTGATTGAACTATGTATTTAAGAGAACAAAGAATACCTTTGTCATAGGACTTTATCAAAACTTTTGTATTAAAATACAGTAGAGTTGCATTATTAAATGTGAGATGATGAATAATAAACCTGTGATTGCTTAACCCTCAGTGTTCTTTCTTGTTCCTCCAAGCATTGCATCAGCAGGGAAGGCAGTAGGTACTGCCCTAGATTTAATAGCTGGAGAGCTCTCTTTTAGGCACATTATGTTCCAACAGTTCAAAGTCCCTGACACAAAGGCTTGATCTTATCAACTGAAATAATTCATTAAGACACTGGAATTTACTGTAAAAGCACCAAAACCTCATCAAGTCTGGTTCCAGGGTAGGTTTTAAGGTACTGTCCTCATTTTCTCAATCAGGTACCTGATTATTGACATCTTTTTAAGAGATGTGCTGCATATGCAGCTAGCTTGGTAGTAAAAAACTTCTTGGTCTGCTACTAGTCTGCTTGCAGCAAGAAAATATAATCTTGCCTTTCTGAAAAGAAAACTTGACATGCAAAACCACCTGTGGTAGGGTTGCGTTGGCCAGCTCAGATGGTGAACTTGGCTGACTGCCTTGTCATGTGAGTGCTAGAGTTGGAGCACAGGAGGGGGCAGCCATGCATTCAAGGAGAGGATTGAGACAGCATCCATTTAGATCATTTGACCTGCAGTGAGACTGGAATCATAAAATGGCATTATATAATGGTAAAATAATACCATTATAACATGATATTAAAAGCTTGTACTTTTAATTTTCATCAAGACTGGGTCCTAGCATGGACTGCACATAATGTTGTTTGTTAGCCTCATTTCTGAGTAGGACATTTTGCCACAATTCACAGTCCCTGTTTAATGGACCGTTACAACAAGGATGTCAAGAGTAACTGAACTTTGGTGTGACCAAGTTGCTTAGTTGCTTCTACTCACCTGGCAGCCACAGCTGTGGTGATGACAAGATCTGACTTAAATGGAAATGAAAGCTGTGATCCTTCCACTGAAGGGTATCTAGCTAGACAGTGCAGTGGTGTGGATGGTACTTTAAGAGTCTGAAAAATCTCTTGAAACTAATTTCCTTTTGTCTTAGCTATTACCTCCTACTTCTCTGAAGACTGGATTTAGATCACTGTAACGCAAGTAGATCTGGAAATTGTAAAGAAATGGTATATTCTATCAAATTCCTATCTCATTTCATCATTCTTTTTCACGAATGCTTCCAGTAAGAGGGTGTTGAAAGAGGTATCTGTAGAACACAGGAGCAGGGGGTACTTATACCTTTCTTTATACCTTTCTTTTTCTTCCACTAAGGTTAATAAATTCATATTCCAGATGCTTGATCATTCCCTGCGTTGGTCTGTCATTTGAAGTATCAGTTGATGATTTTTAGCCTGTACAGTTCCCTAGGTAAAACTTCAAGTTTGGTTTGTGGTTTTCCACTACAGAATATTTCTCTTTGCACATGTGTTCAGCTAACCTGCAGAATATACCTTGCTTCACTGGTAAGATGTGGTTTAATGCCAGCCAGCATCTAAGCACCGCCGGCTGCTTACTTGCTTCCCCTCAACAGGATGGGGGAGAGAATTGGAAGAGTAGAAGTGAGAAAAGTCATTCACTGAGATAAAGACAGCTTAATAGGTAAAGCAGAAGGTGCTCACGCAAGCAAAGCAAAACAAGGAATTAATTCACCACTTGGTCATGCAGGTGTTAGTCATCTCAAGGAGAGCATGGCTCCATCGCACATAACAGTTTTTTTGGAAAGACAAGCACCATCACTACAAATGTCCCTTCCTTCTTCCTTCTTCTCCCAACTTTATCTGCTGAGCATGAGACTGGTTATCGGTTGGGTCAGTTGGCATCAACTGTCCTGGCTGTGTTCCCTCCCAACTCCTTCTACACCCCAGCCCCCTCACTGGTGGGATGGGGTGAGTAGCAGAAAAGGCCTTGACTCTGTGTAAGCTCTGCTTAGTAATAGCTAAACCATCCCTGCGTTACCTACTCTGTTTTCAGCACAAATCCAAAGCATAGCTCCATAATAGCTACTATGAAGAATATTATGCCAGCCAAAACCAGTACATAAGGGCATCTCATTATCAACACAGGGTCTTGCTTTTTGATCTTTCAAAAGCAGTGGTAATAACTAAACATTTGAAGATCATGACAAATTCCCATGAGACAGGGGGTCCATACTTCGACTCAAGTAAGAGTAGAGTTACTTGTACATTTAGCACAAGCTTACCTAAGACAACTCATTGAGGAACATACTTTGACTGTTTGTGATATTCCATGGGGAGAATAAATATCCAGAAATACCCTTTCTAGGTTTATGAAAGTGAAAGTATAAGAACACATTATGAGCTCGGTAATTT
This sequence comes from Nestor notabilis, assembly GCF_000696875.1. Taxonomy (NCBI): domain Eukaryota; kingdom Metazoa; phylum Chordata; class Aves; order Psittaciformes; family Psittacidae; genus Nestor; species Nestor notabilis. The sequence goes on along the minus strand of NW_009921503.1, from coordinate 112,374 downwards.
GTGGTAGTTTAAAAGTGGTTTTGATAGTAGCAAAATGGTAGTTTATTCCATTCAAATTCAGATAACCCTTTTTGCCTAAATAATGCTTGAGCTTTTACAGGCACCATTTCTTGGGTAAAGATGTTTGAATCTGTCTATACCTAATTGAACTCTTCATTTGAGTGATGCTCCTTATTTCTACCTGGGAATGATTGGGCACTTGCTGATCAGTGGCCAAGAATGGAAACCGTATGGAAGAAAGCAGACAATAGCTGTGCTGCTCTGAAATGTGTTCTCCACATGGATTCTGAAACTGTGCCTCCTTCCCTGCCCTTATCGAATCTTCTATTTACAGCTTGTTTATCAATAAAAGAATGAAGTACAATGCTGCACATTATGTTCTCTCTGGTTTAGGAAAAAAGGAGGGTGTGAGTTGTGAGCCAGTACTCTGTCAGTTCCAGCTTCTAGCAGAATTACTATGTCTCAGGTACATAGGATTCATACACAGCAAGGCTGTGGTTTCACAAGCAATTTGAGCCAGTTGAAGTGTAGGCTGCTTTCAAAAGAAGTCAGTTCTGCACCTATCTCTCTGTCAGCACCTGTGTCAGAAGGGCTGCACCAGGAATAAGATCATGGGAATCACTATAAAATGATATGAAAAAAACTAAAAAAATTTTGTTTTCAGCTGGATCAGTTCTTGATTCTGTTGCTTTTGTAGCCTTGCAGCCTTGGCGCAAGCCAGAAGGGAGGAAAGCTGGTATTTCTGTGTTTGGTGGCAACTCTTGTTGCGATAGGTCTGTCATTCAACAACTACTTTAAGCCAAATTGTAGAATGGGGTGGGACGTTTGAAGCTGTTATTGAGAATTAATAAACTTTTTTTACTGCTTTTATGAAGAATAATATTCAAAATGGTTTACTTTAGTGTGTGGAGTTGAATCGTGACCTTTACTATCTGGCTGAAAAATTATGTATAAAAATGCCTGTAAGGCATGTAGATACAAATTTTATGAATGAGGAGAGAATCCTTTGTGTGTGTCGTGTATTTTCAATATAGGTTTACAACTTAGTTCAGCTTCCATTAAAAGCAAGGGCAAAAACTTACTGGTTCAAAGCTGCTCTCTAAAATCTTCTAATATTTCATGTAGTGATTTTACAAATTACCTGCATAGGTCTAAATTGATTTATGACAGACGCAGTAACGTTAGTTTTGTTCTTTGATATTTTATCAATGAACTACAGGTTTTACTGTATACAACAGATGGTGTCTAAGTGTTTGGAATGAATATAAATTATAGCTGTGTGGATGTTAAAAACTGGGCAGCTACTTTGGGTTTGTCATCATATCCTTGGGTGGAAAGGTACGGATGGATGCATGAGGTGTCTGTTGTGTAGTAACTTGTCTTTCTTTGATAACTTGTTTGCATGACAAAAAGAGATGTGGTTTATTAGATGAGTTTAATATTCTAATGTGACTTTTTTCTCTTTAGGTTGCAGCAATCTATAAAGATGCAAGTATTGGAAATCTTATAAATATAGTTATTGTAAAATTAATTGTAATTCACAATGAACAGGTAGGAAAAATAAATATAAAAAAGATTTATTTCTAATAGAAGAAAAAAACCCACATGAATTTGCATTGTACTTCCAAAGTTTAAAACTTTTCAGTTTTAAATACAAAATATTTTCTTTGACTATAAAATTTTGTTTTAAAATAGGAGAGTAAATGTCAAATGTGAGGTTAACTGCAGAGCCTTTATTTAATGCCTGTATTTCCCCATGTCTCTGTTAGCACCTCCTGTTGACTGAATGGGCATCAATCAGACACCACATGAAAGCTTAGGGCTTGAAGTGTGGTTATACACATGGAAACATGACAGGGAAATGACAGCATTTATAAAGGGTTTTGATGGAGGGTTTTCAGCCCTAACAAATAATATTTTAAATTGTAAGAAGTGTTCACTTTTCAAATACACATATTTAAATGTATTTATCATAAATGCCACGGTTGTTGTTTTCTTGTTTGTGTTTAACACATGGTACATGCTCACATAAATTGATTAGAATAGTGAGTTCTCATGACCGATGACTTGCAGCTGTATTAAGATCTGATCCTACAAATCTGCATGAGTGAACTCTTACATGGAGTCCTGCCGACTTCCTTTCCATGCACACTCATTGTTTTGCAAATTAGATTTACTAATGACAAAGC
>NW_009921503.1:80648-110154 GCF_000696875.1 Nestor notabilis | reverse complement strand
TACATAAAAAAAGTTTAGTGCCCCCCCCCCCCCCATCTCTTATTTAGGAAGGACCAGCTATCACTTTTAATGCAGCTACCACCCTTCATAATTTTTGCTTATGGCAGCAAACACAAAACACTTTGGATGATGCTCACCCTTCTCATCATGACACTGCTGTTCTTATCACTAGGTACAGTATCTGAAATAGCTGCAATTACCTAGCCAGGTGACACAAATGCCCAGGCACAACTGGAACTACCAAAAGCTTACAAATATAAAACATTTAAATATCAGTATATATTCTTCCTGTATACCAGTGGCCTCAGTGAAGGTTCTGGTGTTCATTCACTGAAATCTGTTCTCTCTTTTGCTTTTTCCCACCCCATTGTTCAAGTTGGACACACTCCAGCACTTCAAACTGTTTGACATTTGTCCTGAATTTTACATTGTTATTTTGGCAGATGGTCCACTACATAAGGTTGTTTCAAGTATACTGCAATCTGCACATTTTTCAGCATTTCATGCTTGATCTGCTTTTTGCATTGTAGAGAAATAACATAGTATTTGAATTTATATTATTTGCAAGCTAGATAGAAATCAATATAGTGAGCTTAGTCTGGTGAATTTAAATTACTTCTTTCTATAGAATACAGATTTTTTGGGCTGTAAGAGGGTCAGATTTGCAATTACTGTAATTAATATAGCAACAGTGAAGTACTTCTAAAATGTTCTTTTGTTTGCTATAGTAGTTTAAATAATTTTTTTTTTTTCCTTCAAGGGAGGATATCTGCAGAGCTAGAGAGAAGTGTGATACTCTTGGTGAGTTATTCTTTTTAATCAGTATGATTTTATAACAGAAAATATATGAGAATTTCACTGCAGGGAGAAAAGTTAATTAGGAATAAATCAGAAAATAGATAAAAAATTTAAGTCACACAGACAAAAATGACTTCTCAGTGCTCTTCTGCCCTGGCACATACTTGGTGCAAGGTGGTTTGTTCTGTGTTAATTTGCTGCATAGTTGTGTGACTTTCAACTGGGGTGCCATACATAAGGTCACTTCTTCTATGTGAAAATTCATTCTGTTAAGTTTTTATATAAGGATTCAATTTTGCAGGTTTGGCAGAGCTAGGTACAATGTGTGACCCACTACGCAGCTGTTCCATAAGCGAAGAAAATGGATTGAGTGCTGCTTTTACTATAGCACATGAGCTTGGACATGTGTAAGTATCTGTGTCCCAGTAGGTAGGTTTTTTTAATTCCCTTTTGAATATGACCAATTTCTAGTGATGAGCTGTCTGTTTTTAAGAGGGTGCAGTCTGCTATGTCCTTTAAGAAGATTTGTTATTTTTGCTCCTTGCAGTAAACCAACTCTCCCCATACCTAGTAGTAGAGATATTGTGAATTTTATAACCTGTTTCATATCTTGAATTATGGGAAGTACTAGCCATACAGCTGTCTTCTGTCCTTTTGTCATATAAACTGGGACACTGGGACAGATATCTTAACTACACAACACAGTCCTGCTAACTCCAACTGCATTCCAGCCCTTACAGGACTTTACCATTAAGAAAAAACAATTGTTAATATAGTACAGAAATATTCTTCCTTGTGTTCGGTCCTTTCAGAATACAGTAGAGTAACACAAAGAGAAATACTTTACACAGAAAAATAAGAGGAGATGACAGCATTTTATTTTATGAAGCATACCTCATCAGTGATGGCAGAAGGGTGCTATATTCTAGCTCAGTGAGGAATGCTACTGTAGGTAATGATGACGTTACAGAGCTCAGTAGCTAGCTAGTTGATTTTCATGTACCTGAAGTTCATTTAGATATCTTCCATTTGGCATGGTAATTAAACTGAGATAGAAAGTAAGAAAACGTGTTAGTTGCAATGGGGTGGGAGGGGATGGAAAAAGCAAAAGAGAGAGTAGATTTCAGTGCCCATGAATGATGAGGTAATATATTATGGACAGTCTAGCGATGTCCTGGTATATTCAGTTGAGGAGATAGGTTGTTCACTTAAAGTGGCATACTCCGCAAACATTGGAATTTTTCTGGTGAGCTAAAGAACTATGTAATTGTAAAATTCTTCCTGTGCCCAGAATTAGAAGCATTTTGGATAAGGAGAAAATTTTGTAAGGCATTTTTAAGATGCCTATTGCCATGATGTCAGATAGTCGTATTAAGTCCTATTAAATTTTAAGGCATTCTCAAACTCAAAACTCAAGTATTTGCTGCTACAACAAAGAGAGTTTCAATTAATTATTGCAGAATTTGTATAGGAGTTTGTCTGGTTTGCTTTTTAGATTTAATGTGCCTCATGACGACAGTTTTAAATGTAAAGAAGCTGGAATTAAACATCAATACCATGTGATGGCTCCAACTTTAAATTACCATACAAGTCCATGGACCTGGTCAAAATGCAGTCAGAAATATATCACTGAATTTCTTGAGTAAGTATCAATATAATGCTGTGGATTTGGTTTTGGTTTTGTTGTTGTCAGTTTGTTTTGTCTTCCAATTTCATGTATTACTGAGGAGTATTTTAAAGATATTGCTTAAATACTGGTTTTGTGGTGTTCTTAGGTTTAATCACTGACTTGTAGGGCCTCAGTTCTCCAGAAAAATACATGTATTTAACACTTTGGATGATTCATGACTTTTTCAAAGTTGTACTCAACATGTAAAGCTCAGAAGATTTCTTTTTCTCGATCTAGTGATGTTAATTATTGAAAATATCTTTAGTACTATTTTAGTAAGTCAGAATAGGCATACTTTATTTTTGGAATTTTTTATTTAAAAAGTAAGTGCAAGGTAAAAATTAGGGAGTATCATCTCTTTTTTTCATGTAAGAATGTGAAAATGAGAAATGACAGCCAGCAAGCAAAAAACAAAGGTGGATCTAATGCAAAATCCAATAAAGGAAAATCAGGTGACCTAGTATATTTCATAAAATGTAATTAAAGTCATTATATAGGCAGGTAGTAATGCAAACCCATAACTTCACTGAGATATGCATTTGTAAGTGTTGATTGAGTAGATTCCTAATGAATTAAGAGCGCTTTATTCACATTTTGTTCCTGTTCTTACAACAGTACTGGTTACGGTGAATGCCTCCTAGACAAACCTAGTGGAAAAATATATGATCTTTCCTCTCAGCTGCCTGGGTCAGTGTATGATGTCAACAAGCAGTGTGAACTTATGTTTGGTCTTGGGTCACAAGTGTGCCCGTATCTGGTAAGTGAACAACACGTTATGTTAATCTGAAAAATTACTGAATGGTAGGTTTAGAAATGAAATCTCAGGACTTCCAGTTTTGGAAGAATTTTATCCTAAAATACGTTAAGGTTCAGGATCATTTTATTGAAAGGTGAAGAGTGCAGTAGAGAACATCACAGCTCCATATGCTAGAAATATATAAAATTAAAAAGGACTCATTAATTTTGATTTGCACACCTGTGAATGTAATTATAATGCCTTCAAAGGATCTAAAGCTGCATAAGTTAAGGCTTTCTGCAACTACTGAAGGGGAGTGATTTCAATACTTTCTACAAATGTTTTCTCATTATAGCTATCTATCATCTTAACACTTTCTTACCTGCTTCATTCAGTGTTTTAAAAAAATACGACTTGAAAGTTAATATATTAATTCAGATATTTGTTCTAAATATTTGGTCCAAAAAGTAGATTCCCCCTACTTTGTCAAAAATACTTCCATGGCTTTAGAGTGTACATTTTGCGTACTGAATTTTGTGTACAAGGATTTCTTTAAAGCAAAATTGGGATCTGGAAAAGAAAACTTGAGTAGATGCATATTGAAACTTAAGTTGTACTTTGAAAACCTAATGTGGCCACTGCGGTATAAAATAAATATAACATTATGGCTTCCTTCATTACTGTCAGGATGTCATGTAGAGTTAGATTTTGGACCAACTTGTCAAATACTTGTATTAGTATTGCATGGCTTGTTAGAGCTATTTAAAGGAGGGAATTTGAGATCAGATTCAGACTGAATGAAATGGAGCTTTTGGTGAGGTAAAATGTTTAGGAGGAGTCAGGCCTCATGGGAATATTATAGAAAGGTAAAGGGGGATTCAAAGACTTGAAGGAGGTGTAACTGAAGACTGCTGTGTAAGATTTGTAATCCATAAAGGCTACTTGTCCATTAAGAGTCTTTTAACAGTTTGAAAAGGAGGCTTTCTTGATTTTCTAGTGGGCATATCTTTAAGAAGAATTCCAGGTAGAGGTTTTTTTCTAGGGACTGCATAGTATCAACTGTAACCTCTTACATACTTTTTTATTGAATCTTCTACTGGCTTAGAAAATGAAGTTATCTATTACTTCTAATGGGATCAGTTTCGGATTTTCCACATTCATGCCCAGCCTCAAGCAAAATCCATTTTGTTTTGGTGGGGTTTTATCTGTGAAAAATTGTCGTACTACTAGCAAACACGAAGTCCACATAGTATGAGAAAACAATACAGATATTCAGCTAATGTCTAAAAAGGTCTTACAGGTACAAAAACAGTAATCTTGTTTTCTTTTTAGAAACAATGCAAACGCTTATGGTGCACGAGCACAGAAGGTGTTCACAAGGGTTGTCGTACTCAGCACATGCCTTTAGCTGATGGAACGGTTTGTGGTGTGGGAATGGTAAGCCTTGATTTGCTTCTTGGTGCTTGCATATGGTAAAATTACTGATGTAGATAAGAAAGATCAGTGCTTGCTGTGTGGCAGTACTGTGCCTGTAGTATACTGATTGTGTGAACAGTATCTACCTGACTTTATCTGCAGTTTCTTAAGGTCCTGTAATGTTGTGATATAAATAACATAGGTTGTCTGTTCAGAATACTTATAAAATGTTACAGATGCCATATTGGTTAAAAATAGGTGGAAAAGGGGAAAGTTGCCATCTTTTCTTGTGATTGAAAAGTTCCGATCATTCATAAGAAGTTGTGGTTTTTGCTCATCTGTAGTGCTCCACAGTTGAATTTCCTGAAAAAAGACATCCCAAGAGAGTGTTTCCCCCAGTTTGTCATGTTGATGCAATTTCACTGAAACAGAATAAAGTATGGGAACTTAGATACAACTTAGATACAACTTAGATGCAGGAGTACACTTTTATGGAAAGAGGGAGTTTTTGGATTAGAATCCTGGTATCAGTAGATCATTGTAGTGCATTGTATCTGTTTCTGACTAAATATGAAAGCGTGTATCAGTACCTCTTCACCTACTTCAGTAGGAGCCTTAACCGCATGTAACTTGCATTCATATACTGTCTTGCCTATTATAACATAATTCAGGGTACTTGGAGCTGTTCAGTGCTAAAAAACTCTTCTCATTTATACCCTAATTCTTAGGACTGCCTGGCTGTGTGAGGTATGGATTGAATGCTTTGACACATTTGCTTTTTGGTTTATTTGGCAGAGACTGGGTGATGGGGGTGCAGCTCACTACTTCCTTATCTGACAGGTTGTTTTTGAATGCAGATCTTGTTGTCTGTTCTCAGATGATACAGCTTTCCTTGGATTGTCCATATGGTCATGAATACCTAATTAGTAGATGTAGTCAACGCACTTACAGAACCTTGATAAAAATAGACATAGTGGTGAAGGTTACTTGAAGCCAGAGTTATCAGTGAAGATTTGAGAGTTTTTGTTTTGGATTTGTATATGGTTTGGGGAGTGAACAGAAGTTAGGTGCTCAAGCTCTTTGCTGATCTAGTTTTGGCTTCTCCATGTCTCAGTTCACCAACAGCAAACAGAAGTATTTTCTTACCTGTCAGGGGATTATGAGAATAAGTACTTCAGATATATTTTTTTTTACATACTCAGATATGACAGTGATTATCTTAAGTATGGCTGGTTTATTATGTTGAGCTGTTTTTAATAGTAGTGTGTTTTGGCAGCTTCACAGCCAAGAGAATGTTAACTTCTTTTGAAAGTTTTATAGGTTCAAAGATGATTAAAAAATATCTAGTTTAATTTCTATGTATAAAAGGCTGCTACATTTCACTCAGTTATTACTGCATTTCCACCAATAACTTTTAAGCTTTACAGATTTATTTTTTTTCTGAATTTAATTAAGACAGTGGAAGTGAGAAGTTTGAAAATACTGTCTTAATGGATTACAATTTAGTGGGTAAACTGTCTCAAATGGTTTCTTTCTCTCAGGCAAGATGAGGAAGTTATTGGAAGGCTTCAGTGGAAGATTTGTTTGATTAATCCTATGCATGCAGCTGGTGTTTTAATGTTTAACCCATTTTTCAGTCAGTCACTTATCAGAAAGGAAGTTCATCTTTATATAAACTTCATGTGTAATCTTTAGTTCAGTTGACTCTAATTTGCCAACAGCAGAGTACTTCTTTTATATAAGAATACAAAAACCTATTTTATGCAATTACTGCAGTGAATCCAGTTTCCTCTAGGAAGTGAAGAGCTAATTACAGTCATTACCTCTGAAAGATGTAAGAAAGAACAGCAATTAATCTGACAAATTGTCATCTGTTCCTGTCTAAGAGACATCTCCTTTCAAGCGCAGTCAGCAAGTTTCTGTTGATGTTAGTGGGAATGAGACATAGAGACTAGTGATTGTAATTAAGATTTACTAGCAAACTAAGTAAATTTGTATTTGGCGTTTGTAGCATTTTTGCTGTGGTGAATATAGAAAAGATCCATTTAGGGCATTTGTAATTTTAGTATCAACTTTTTACGTTTATATTTGAAATGTGAGTTTATTTTCACAGTAATCTTCAGTTTTTCTTTAGGTCGTGTCTGATTAGTGGATCTTGCTCTATGGAGTGGTCTAACAGGCCTTGTATATTCCCTTCCCAAAAATACAAGAAGATAAAATCTAATAATATCAGAGAGTGAATGAGCAAACAGATTTTTTGTAGTGCCTACTCTTCCTAATGGAATATCCTCTTACCATATGCAATTTGTCAGCATGCATGCGTTTTGAAAGAGAATTCTATATGTCATGTGCACACACCTGTAGAGCTCAGTGACTTCTTTATGTGTGTGTGTATATATATATACACACATATATATGTCTCTGTGTGTGTCTTAGCAGTAGGTATGAGCAGCATTTTCTTAAAATGTTAAAAGGAAATGCAGCCTAACATTTCAGTGTCTTATAGAGAATAAAGAAAATATTTTGGGGGGAATTCGAACGTTTTACTTTTATTTGTATTTGCTTTCTAATCAAATCTCTTTGAGCTGATCAAACTGTACTTTGTTCATCTTGGAGTTAACTGCAAAAATGAATTATATTTGCTTGCTTGGCTTCTGCTGAAGTATCTGAAAATTTTTCTCATTCTCCTCTTTTTACACATTCTGAATGCTTAAGACTGACAGTAGCCTCTAAGTAGCAATTCTACTATGTCTGAGAACAGTTATTCACTCCATTGATATTCGTGCTGTGTCTCATTGCTTCCGGTGCTTTTTGTTTGCATATTTGGTTTCACAAAGATCTGTAGAAAGTCTAAGCTTCTGCCAGCTCTTCTAACAACACACAGACCTTCCCTGAAGCAGAGGATGCAGCCTTTAAATTCTTTGGCCTAATTGGTGCTTCAGGGACAAAGTGATAGTAAATATATCTACATATATCTAGAGATGTTGTACATAAACATTTACTAGTTTTGCAGTGGTGAATTTCTACAGAGCATAGGACTACTTGAAAGTGTTTCTAATGTTCTTTTGTGAGAGACATTATCAAATACAAAGGTATGCATTCCTGAATTATCTTCCTAAATACAATTATATGACATTACCACAATATACATTTTTTATTAAAATGTTATTTTTATTGTGTAATGAGGCACACTGGCATGAAAAATAGTAAATGGTTAGTGCTTTTTTGTGCCTTATCTCTGTAATCAAAGCTACCATGGGAGTATGTTCAGAATTAAGAACTATATGATTAGCCAAAGGTAGCCTGCTCACTGCATGCCACAGTGAATTTCATATACGTGGTTGTAATTTTAGTTGTGATGGTATAAACTGTATGTACAAATTTAAAACACCATAAATCATGAGAATAACAGTATTTATATGCTGTGGTGGGGACCAAGATAGCAGACGAGGCCCCTATGTATTACAAAATGTATGACAGTTATTTTGCATTAGGACAGCAACTGGACTGCTTTAATTGGCCTGGCTTCCTGATCTTAACCATTGTAATTCTAGTTACTGTCACATTCCAGCTAGGAGTTAATTTAATGGATGTTTAGGAAATGTGAACAACTCGAAGCAGATCATCTTGCTCCACTTCCTCTTAGATTTGCTTGTTGCATCCTAGTCAGAAATTTCTTTGTGCTTTGAAATTTCTGTGGACCAGCAGGCTCTTGGTATCATCTGCTTGGATTATGTTTTCAGTTGGTTTCTTTTCTTTTACTATCTCATTCTTTTATTTTTGGGGAGACTATTCTATTCAAGGGTGTCTGTAGTGAGGAATTTACTTGCGTTTATACACTGGGATAGTACAGCAGATTTCTCCTTACCTTGAGTGTAGGAATCTTAGGAAGTTTTGGTGTTGTTTTTTCCCTTTCTTTCTGAAATTCCAAAGTAGTGAGTTTGGAGAGTGATTCAGGTTTTGGCATGTTGGCATCTTTGTACAGATTTTAGAATACCCCACCCCCTTCCCCCGCAAAACCACAAACAAAACAGAAACAGATTCACTGATTTGGTCATAATTCTAAATCTACAGGGTACAAGTTTTCACAGTGTGGTTGATGTCATTCACAGAAAATATTTTAGGGGGGACCTAATTAAGAGAAGTAGTAAGCTAGTGGTTATTATGGAAAAGAAATATCTACACTATTATGTGTAACCAAATTGGTTACAAGCCAGCTGATACATAAACTCTCCTTACACATATCCATCAGAATCATGGCTTCTGTATAATGAAGTGATGCAGTTTTATCATTGTAGCTTATATGATATTCCAGTAACGGTTAACTCATCTGTTGGAATTGGTGATGTACAACTGAACCAAACAAGCCCAAAATCTCCAAAGAAGAATAGTCAGTAGAACCATCTGTCTTCTAGGAGGGGCATTCTCTGAACAAGTCTTTTTTGGCTGTGAAAAGAACAGTGAAAATACCCAATAAAATGCCTTTTTTTATAGAATTATTTTTTTTAGATACTTAAAAGGCTTGCACTTGGATCCTTCCTGGATTCCTGAGCAGTACACAGATATGCCTATATATCATTAATTCCTTGGACATTGGAAAGGAGAGGTAGGAAGTATCTATGTGGTTCTGACCCATACCTTTCAATGTCCTGGAGCTGTTCTTTACAATGGCAGTTTGCTACTTAAACATTGAAGAAACAAATAGCAGAAAAAGCTGTTTAACAGCAAGATACCACATGATACAAATAACAGTTTGATTGGAAAGCATGTGCCTTTGTTTGAGAAAAATGTTTCTTCTGTTCGCTGTGTAGATGTATTGTATATTGAGCTAGTGTCTCTAAAAATACCTGGAGTAGCCATTGAGTGAATTAAGATTTCGTCTTAGTCCCTTTATAGCCACATAAAGAGAGGGATACAGGGACAATTGAGAATGGGGATGCAGACCAACAAAACACTGCTTTGATCAGTAAAAGAAGTACCAGTCTGATTCCGAAGTAAGTTTGCTGTTCTTCAGTTGGTAGGTTACTACCACTGTATTGATTTCTATTAAAGTCGTTGCATTGGTTGACTACCTCATGAATGTAATATATGAAGATAGTTAATCTGAAAGCATAATACATTATATGTATATATATGTAAAGTAAGTATGAAAAATTTGTATGGATTTTAACAAAGTTGGGTGATAGGGGGATATACTCACCATCTGGGAAGCAACAGGAGATCTTTTGAACTGCAAAACCAGAGCAGAGTATATTTAAGGGCTCAAACTAAGAATTTTTGCTATAAACAGGGATTTTTTGTGAAATACTTTTCTGATGAGATGTGATTTCAGAAAGATTAAAAGTTTTCTGTGGGAATATTTCAAGGAAGTAATAAAGTATGTAGATTTTTTTTTTTCATGAAAAAATGAAAATGTTGAAAAAATTTTTACAATATTGTGGGTTTTGTGGGTAATGTCATCTGAGTACTAAATGTAGGCTTGTCTGATAATCTGTGCTGCAGGGACCTGAGATGCCATAGTTACAACTTGACTTAGACATTTCAGTAAGCTCTATTTCTTCTGTCTTGTATACTCATTTTACCAACCAGTCTATTTTTGCTGTTGTTATATGCTCAACACCCCACTTCTTGCCTAGGTTCTCCGATCAATGTGATTTCTTGACTATGTGTCTTGAAGGAAGAAGATAGAGAGCATAGGCGAAATATGCAGCAAAATGCTTCTTCACATCCACTTGCAAGAAATATGGTAGAGTGAGGTCTGTAGCAGTACATTCATTCAAGAGAATGAATGGAAACACCCAATAGGCATAAATACAGCCAGAAACAACAGCTCTGAGATTTGCGGAAGTTGGCGTTCATCTGAGTGGGTGTTATCATCTTTACTCCCTACTCATAGGGTTACGTGCTGAATCTTGTGCTGTGTAACTTCAGATTGATACTTCTTTCCCAGCTCTACATGATTGGAATCTACTTCGAGACAGTTTATGCTCAGACCTTAGCTACAGGCCGGATGCTTTATAGTGAACTGGTCTTGTGCTGCACCACTGTGTTTAGTTTTCACCTGTTGTCTGGCACCAGCTATGCCTGTTTTCCTTTCCCATATTCAGTCCACTACAACTTTCTTTTCCTATGCTATTCAGTGGCTCATAGTCATTCTCAGGGCAGGATAGCAGGAGTGAAGAAATTGTATTTTGTAGGGCAAAAAGAAATCAGAACAATAGAATAGGATATTTGGAAGGGAAAATACAGACTATTGTGTCCACTTCTGCAGTGCTGTCTCCTTTTTCACTTTCTCCTCATGCTTGTCTTCAGTGTTCAATCATCTTTCCTTTTGGAAGCACCAGCAGCTACCAGTAGCATCTGTGGAAACATACTGATGTCTGGAAAGAGATTAATAGTTTTTCCTCAGCCACCTTTCCTGCAATGCTACATGGGGCTCCAATGCATGAGTATGTCTGGAAAATATAGGCAGTAAGAGTGAACTTGGAGTCCTTTTCCCTCTGTGAGTCATACCAGCCTGCAATGAAGTACTTGATTTCAGAAGAGCTCTAGTCCTGTTCTACATCCATCTATCACTCTGCTTGATTCATAGAATTGTAGAATCATAGCCTGGCAATTAATACTTTAATAATTTCTTTCAAAATTGCTTTCCTGGGAATGTAACAAGTTCAATTAGCTATAAGGTAAGTTGGAAGTACCTGAAATCAGCTTATCAGATTATAGTTCAATTCATAGGTAAGAGTCAAACTGTTTATTATAAGCAGGTGGCTCATCAGTACAAACCTGGGTACCTGTAGGTTCATTGATCCCAAATTTGAACCATTAACCCTCCTTCTCATCTCTGAGGATATACTAATTACATGTGGATTTGGGTCAGATCCTTTTGATAGAAAACCAACTGTTGACCTTGACTAGAGCAGAGTTGCCATGTGCTGCAGTCAGTATGTTTGGAATTACGAGTGATACCCGCTTTGCATGATGCATACGTTATATATGCCATAACAAATGTGGGGAAAAAATTGTTAGCAATAATATTTAATTTTATAAAAGTTCTGTAAATCATAGTATTCTCTGTGAAGCAATGATTCAAGCAAGCATAGAGGAACATCTGGAATACGTCTGGTGCTGGAGTTTTCTGCTGTGACTTCATCATGTTGCTTCTGTAGGAATGCAGCAGAATAATAGCTGAGACAAGTTTGTTTAATAAGCTATAAAATCCCAGATGTGAACATGTGCTTTGCATTTTTATGGATCAAAATAATGCTGTTGTGGGTATATAATTTCATTTTACAACTCTGTCTTTTCCTGAAATCTCCCTCCAAGTTACTGTAAATGTTTTTGTGGATGGAAGAAGAACCTAAACTCTAGGTCACTGTCCCATATTTGGATGCAGTATTCATTTTGTGAAGGGGGACTTAGACTCTTTAGCCTATAGTAGTAAAAAAATACTTCCCAAGATGCTAATCACAGTTCTTGGAAAGGCACACCCTTAATGTTTCTTCATATTTATCTTATGACTGCACTATGTAAAAGTCTATGTCCTATTGCTAGGTACTAGATGATAGGTAATAGAAGGCGTGGGTACAAAGGTACCCTAAAGGCATCGTGAAAAAAGTAATAAATACTAACAGTAACCACTGCAGTAAGAAATCATATGCAGACATGCAGTGAAATAGTGGTGTCTCTTTGGTGTTAAGGCATTAGTCTTAGAATCAAGTGATGATCTGGCCGATTTGCTGGATCATTTAAATAGTGTATGACAAGATGATCTAGCTTTCATTCTGTGTTTGCTTTGAGCTTGAAAATCACCTTGAATGGTCATATTCTTAGAGGAAGACATTCAGGGCTTTAAAGATAGTACCCATGTGTAAGAGTCGGTGTGACGAAGAATTACACAGGCAGTCAATTTTATCACCAAGTTGGAATAGGAACTCGGGCAGAACTCAGAAAAGGAAAATATGATTCTGTGGCAAAGTCTTATTTTGAGAGCAAAACGATTGTTAGCACATGAGTGTAAATATCAATATTATAAAAGCATATACTAATTAGTAAAATGTTGCTTCTAGGAATTATGTGGTGATAAAAATCACTGAACAACATTTGAGTTTTGTGCTATTCAGGTATATTCAGAAAGACTGCACATGTAATTTCTGTGTTTTCATCAAAATCTATGTTAATTGATAGTTCCTACAATAAATTTGTAGCACTGTAGTAATCATTGAGAAATTCCATGTAACATTTAAGTTAGTTTTAGAAAGGGGTGGAATTCTTGAATTATTTTATTTTCTGTGTCTCAGAGATTCTTAAATAGATTTGTGTGCCAGAGACCTTAGTTACCAAAATCCTTCTGGACTTTAAGCTAATTCAAAGCTGTTTTGTGTCACAGTGAACAGAGGCAAAGCCTAAGCTTCAGAAATAACAAGCAGCTGAGTTGAAGTAATCTGTTCTGATGATTCTAGTGAGTGATCCATCTATGTATTGCAGGGAAAGATGGAATAAGGCACTCCCTGTCAATACAACTAGGAGAATCCATCCTGACAACAAACCTAATGATCAGTCTAATCCTGAGTCTGCAAACAGTCATCTAAAATAAAGAATTCTCTCTATTGTGTATGAGCACTGACCCCATGCAGCCAATTCTGCCCAGTGTCTTGTTTCCAGATGTGGGCAGTCTTTGATGCTTCAGAGGGTGTATGGAGTCAAGGACAAAGTTGAGGACACGTTATCCACATAGAACTCAGCAGGAGATGTAGTGCTGACATGATAGTATCTTGTAAATAGCCTGGTTTCTTATGTTAACTATTCCACTATATTGTGATCAAATATACCACTTGGGATTTTCTAAAGCATACAAGTGAATTAGAATTCCAGCTACCATAAGTCATCAATAGGATTAGTGCTGGTAATTCCTGCAGCTTCTTTGGAGAAAGTCACACATGCACCAATCATAAGATTCTCATTTAGACTTTTTAGTCATGTACTTTTTTGAGTAATCACTGAAGTGGATAAATATTTGCAGAGTCAGGGACTTCGACAGCAAATAATGAGAAGCAAGGGATTGATCACTTGATTCTTCTGGGAAAAAACAAAAATAAAAATAAAAAGCTAGTAATTACAGTTCCCATAAATAATACCAGTTTACAGATACGGGGTGGTGAAATCTCATAACTGACATGACCACAACAGAATAGTCTTACAATCTTTGTTGTCTTAATAGTGTAAATCCCAGCAGATGAAATTAAAACTGTACCTTTAAGTGAATTTTTAGGTAGTTTTTCATCAGGAATAAAATCTGAAGTAACAGAATAGACATTGCAATTTAGTATCTTGCTCTGAGAATTACGAAAACATCAGGAATTCAAGATCAGGATTTTGAGGTTCTTATATAGGCATTTGAATAAAGTGACAAGCCCCTAAAGATATATTCAGCATCCAGTAGCTTTCATAAAGAGCAAAGAACTCTAGACAGCATTTTTGAAAATGTGACTACTGGTTAGGATACCTTCAAGAAACTTGAACATGTCCAGACCGAGATTAAGAGCAGTGAGCTCTTAAATTTTGTTCTTTCTGTGCCTAAAATATACATTAAGCTTTTGCTTGACTCACCAAGTTTATTCTGTTTGTCAACTGTGCAGCACTGCCGCCATGGAATTTGTGTGAGCAAAGAAATGGAGACACGTCCTGTAGATGGAGAGTGGGGACCATGGGGACCTTATAGCTCATGTTCAAGAACTTGTGGAGGTGGAATCAAGAGCACCATCAGACTGTGTAATAGACCAGAGTATGTTCTTTTTGTTGTTTACATTAGTGCATAATGAAGATATTCTGACCTAACGGATTGGTTCAAAACAAAATGAAGGTATTATGTGTTGTGCAGATTAGTTCAAAGTGCCAATAAAAAATGCTTGTTTCAGCCGTGTCTGAGAAGAGAGATAAGTCTTCAGAGAACTTTCGGATTACTCTTGTCTCTCAACTATGTCATTCATATTTATAGGTATTTCTAAATTCTTACTTTGGCAGGGTCTTTTTTTCTATCGTTACTCTAAATGCTGAGTTTCTTTGAACATTGAGATGCTTTCTTTGGAGTCAAAGCTTCAAGAAGAAATACATACATTGCTTAGTAAAATTTTTAGTGAAACTCTTGCTTTGATTTAAGGCTTTT
This sequence comes from Nestor notabilis, assembly GCF_000696875.1. Lineage (NCBI taxonomy): Eukaryota > Metazoa > Chordata > Aves > Psittaciformes > Psittacidae > Nestor > Nestor notabilis. The sequence continues at coordinate 95,373 of NW_009921503.1, read as the reverse complement.
TCATCTTTATAATGAGAAGCTTCCATTGATTGAATAATTCAGTGTGGGTTTCATTCTTTGTAATAAGTCAATGAGAACTTAACTTCTCCAGAAGCAGAACCATAGCTGCAGCCTGGGTAGTTTCAGGGTTTTTCTAGGAAGTCATGCCATCTTGATAGTATCAGTAGGATAAATGAACCTCAATCAAACTACCCCAGGTTATTTTATTTTCTGATGAGTAAGAGGTGGTAGACTAGATTCCCATTAGATATGCCTCCATCAGTCTGTAGTAACTGTTATTATCAATATGCCTAATTTTTGGTTGGGTTGTTTTGTTTTGTTTTGTTTTTTTCCTCTCCAGGAACCGAAGTAATACTGAATTACTGTGTAGCAGAGTTTTGAAGAGTTAGGAAATGGATTTTAGACTTCACAGTAAATGGGAGGCTGTTTTCCACAATTTTCCCATTTTAGTTCTTTTGATCCTCAAACTGAAACTCATATTAGGACAACAGAAAAGAGTGTGTCAGCTCCTAACTCTGTCTTCTTTGTCTGTCACTCTGTAAAATCATATTTTCAAATTACTGAGGGAGGTGCTGCTTCTATAACAAAAGGGCTGTACTGTCAGCTAAATTGATAATATTACTTTTTTTCCCAGACAAAATAATTATGACTGTAGGAGAAATACAAATGTAATAGACATGAATAAACATCTTATTTACCTCAGCAGTAGTATTTTACGTGGACTTTTAATTTTCTTCACTTGGGTATAAATGTATACACAGTGCAATAGAAGATTAGAGTGTCTGTGGAGAAAGTCAGTAACAGATGGCAGAATGCTGTGTGAGATTTTCCCATTTAGATCAAGCTGCTTTCCATGGAAAACTGCAATTCTAGAAACTGAGTGTGTTTTACATTTACCTATTTTTGTCAGACCAAGAAGTGGAGGAAAGTACTGTGTTGGCCGTAGGATGAAGTTTCGATCGTGTAATACTGATTCATGCCCAAAAGGCAAAAAAGACTTCCGGGAGCAACAGTGCTCTGAATTTGATGGCAAACACTTTAATATCAACGGTCTTACATCTGCTGTTCGCTGGCTTCCAAAGTACAGTGGTAGTAAGTGATTATAAAGTTTTTCAATTAATGAAATAAAAATGTTACTTTAACTAAAGTCTTTAAACAGACAAGAAACCTGTTGGATTTTCTTTCCAGTTTCTATGAAAGATCGCTGTAAACTTTTTTGCCGAGTTTCTGGAACAACTTCCTACTATCAGCTGAAGGACAGAGTTGCTGATGGTACTCCCTGTGGAGCAGAAACCAATGACCTTTGTGTTCAAGGCTTATGCAGGGTATTTAAATCTAAACTTACTAATTTTTAAAATCAGTTTTAACAGATGGTAAATTAGATATTAAATATTCATCCAAATAACCATTACTGAAAATATGTAAAGCAAGATGTTTTGAATTTACTTAAGTTGATTTTAATCCCTACCAAATTAAAGATCTGGAAATGGAGGCAATTAAGTGAAGAACAAATGGTTGAATCTGAAAATCCACAGTCTTTCCTCTTTAAGCCTCATATGTAAGAGAGTTAATACTGTCCAAGTGAGCAGAGAGAAATTGATCTAATACTGGCGTAAAGGGAGGAAACATGCTGCGTGTTTGTTGCCATCATATTTCTGTGGTCGAAAAAAGCGTAAAATCTGAGGGCAGATAGATCATGTATTTATTATCTCATTGCAAAATCAGAAGGAACTGACCCTTGAAAGGGATCCTTTAAGCATTCTTTGCTTAATAGCAGTTATGGAAATGCCATAAGATTTTCTTGGGCGAAGCAAGGTGCTATGTTATAGCAACTCAAGATTTTTTTTTGTCAAGCTGAGGTTTTGCTGATTGCAGTGTAACTGAGTAAACTGGTGATGAGGAGAAAATGCAGCTTTTTTATAGCATTGAAGCAAGAGGAAAGAGGAGATACCAGAGAATTTTCCTGTTTATCATAATTAAAAACAAAAAGGTAGTTTAAGTAAAGATACATAAACAAAAATTGTACTGTGCTAATTTAACCAGCATAGTCTCAGTGTTTTTTTTGCTTTGCTTGTTTTGCAGTAATGACAGACTTTAAAAGAAATGATGACCATGCACACATACATACTGCTTTTAGGATTCCAAGACTTTTTAATATAAATATAACTTAAAATATATACACTAGGCTGATTTTTTTAAAAATACCAAATCTTTACATACTGTTATGTATTCTTTTACAGTTCTTGGGCATATTAAGTGTATTACGACTTTGACTACATTCTTAGTACAACAGCACTATTGTGTTTTGCCCTTACATCACAGCACCCAAAATAATAGAAGGCTTTTCATGAATTACCAAGGAAGATCAGATATATACAGTGAATAAAAATGTTTTTTGGGAGTGGGAAGCTTATGTTGATGGTTTTCATTGTTTTATTGAGCTGAGTGACACAGGGCTATTGTAATTTTTCATTCATTTATTTATTTATTTTGTAGCAAGCAGGCTGTGATCATGTTTTGAATTCCAAGGCAAGGAGAGACAAATGTGGAATCTGTGGTGGTGATAATTCTTCATGTAAGACTCTTGCAGGTACTTTCAACAGTGCTCGTTATGGTATGTTTGTTTGTTTTGTTTTGTTTTTATGCACATTTCAGTATGGCTTAGAAATTATGGTTTACGTTTGAGGAAGTGGAATTTCAATGTATGCTCTTGAGGGCTGCTGTCAATAAAGAATTTATCTGATTTTAAGTACCCTCTCACGGATGCAGAGGCAAACACTGTGACACATTAACCTATTTGAGGTGGAAAAAAAAAATCTGCTCTAAGGTCAAAACAAAAGACATGAATAAAAGATGCGATGAAAGTAGAAGTACTTTAAAAGGAGGAATGCTTCCTACTTCACATTCTCTTGTCTGAAACGATGCAGCTGAAGGAGTTATTCTAATGTCTCGTTTTGGTTGTGTAAAGAGATAGCAAGAAGGCTGTGCTGTGAGCAGCTGATGAGGTTCCTTTTTTCCTACAGTGAAAAAGATAGCCCGTGAAATGTGAGCCTTCTCTCAATGTGAGAGAGAAGCATGGGCAGCAGTGTTTATGTTCTTCCCTCCTCATTGGCATGTAGTGAATGAGAAACTTCTGAGTAATCCTGGTGATTCCTATTTCTTTGATTTAGTTTCTGTAATAGAGCTACTGATAGTTCTCTGTAGTCCTTTCTGGGTAGTATGGAGAGACTATGTATCGTATGTGACTAGCAGTGCAGTTGAGTGTAGAATGTAAGTACAAAAGTGTCTAGGTTAATAACAGGTTCCTAAAGGCTCCTTCATGCCACTTCACTGGTTGAAACCACAGGCAAAGTGAAAATGACACCTGGAGAGCTGCCAGGTAGGATCTTCATAGAACAAAGGAATTGTTGGTCAAACAGTTGGGGTTTTTTGACTGTCAGAGGGCTTGAGCCAAGCAAAAGTACCAAAAAACTTAAAAGTTGGATACATCTTCCCTTCCCACGCAAATACATGTGACTTTTTTGTGTCTGTCCCAAGAAGCTGGAAGAAGACACAATCAGCTATTAGCGGCTGTATTTCTGAACACGTGGTCAAAACACTAACAGAAAAGAATGTATGATTTTAATAATTCTGAGTAAAGGACTGTCAGTGTTTTTGTTTCCCACCACTGTGAAAGACCTTTATGCTTATGAATTTTACCACAAATACATTTCATGCAAGTGACTTACATGAAACTTCCATTTATACAAATATAGTTGAGAATGTTGCTCTCTGCACTGTCACAGAATTACTTGCTTCTTACTAAAGCTGGAGGGAAAAAAAAATGTTTAGGGATGAAGAAAACCTTGCTTTATTATTTTGGTTTTATACGTAGTTAAATGTTTTAAATTAAGTCCAATTGGAATTATAGCATATGAAAAATGATACTGAATTATACTACTGGACAGTATGTGTAACCTTTGGGATTATCACACAGGTGTGCAGCAGAGGCTGTAGTCAGCTGATCATAAAACTTCAGTGTCCATGTAAAGTTTATGACATCCCTAGGCTAATGACTGAAAACATTATCTGAGGAAATGTTATTTTGCAAAAGAGTTCTGAGTTAGAATCACAAGATAAGTATGCCAAAATCCATGCTCTTAATCTTATTTTTTTAACTTCATCTAGTCCCTTTCTATACTGACATGAGCCATTTTACTAAGGCAGCATTTGGAATTATACAATAGCAGCCTGTGGTACGTGCTTGTAATCATACAGTTATAATGTTGTAGTTCAATGCTTAAACAGTGGTGAAACAGTTATTAGAAATTCATTACAGTGAAATATTACTTTATTTTGCTCCCAGTTTAGGAAATGGTAACCTAATTATATAGACATCATTATTATTTGCCTATTATCATTGCTTAAAAATAGAGTAAGAGTTTCCTGGAAAGTGATCATTTTCAGTGCTTTATATTCTCCTGTGTATTACTGGCAATATGCTATGCAGTTTTGTTTATAGTTTCCTCCCATATTTTGTCTTCTGTCAATCTATTACCACAAGGTCTTCAATGTACAAGTTGAAGGGCTTTTTTGAGTGTGTTTTCTTTGCAATAAATCAGAAGATTGACCACTGTATTTATCTAGAGCATGCACTGTGTCAATATGCGATTGCAGTGCTGCCCCCAGCTGGTAAATGCGAGGGACCGGTGATTAGGTTAAGTGTTCATTTAAATACATGGCATTGATTTTATATATCAAAAGTCACTGGGAAGTTAATGAATTGTGAAGTTTGGCATAGTTTAACCCGAGATGGCAACTAAGCGCCACACAGCGGCTCACTTACTCTCCTCCGCTCCCGCAGGATAGGGGAGAGAATTGGAAGAGTAAAAGTGAGAAAACTTCTTCAATGAGGTAAAGACAGTTTAATAGGTAAAGCAAAAGCCCTACATGCAAGCAAAGCAAAACAAGGTATTCATTCACCACTTCCCATGGTGTTCAGCCACTGTAGTGATAGGACAAGGGGTAATGGGTTCAAATTTAAACAGGGGAAGTTCAGGTTACATATAAGGAAGAAGTTCTTTACAGTGGGGTTGGTGAGACACTGGAATGGGTTGCCCAAGGAAGTTGTGAATGCTCCATCCCTGGTGGTGTTCAAGGCCAGGTTGGGTGGGACCTTGAGTGACATGGTTTAGTGCGAGGCGTCCCTGCCAGGGGGTGGAACTAGACAATCTTAAGGTCCTTTCCAACCCAAACCATTCTGTGATCCTATGTGTAGTGGTTACTTGGGAAGATAAACGCCATCACTATGAACATCCCTTCCTTCTGTCTTCTCCCAGCTTTATATGGTGAGCATGACTTCATATGATATGGAACATCCCTTTGGTTAGTTGGGGTCAGCTGTCCCACCTGTGTCCCCTCCCAACATATTGTGCACCCCTTGCCTGCTTTCTGGAGTAGTGCTGCTCTCTAGAGACTTTTCTGAGTAGGTTCGATTCAAATTATTGGTGAAGAATTGAATTTACATTCCTGAACACAGGAATTAATTTTGATGAGTTACAAAAATAAAAGTTCAGTTAGCCAATTAAAAAATAAAACAAAACAAAATCCAACAAGAAAGACATTTAATATTCATGAAGATACTTCTGTTTCCTTTCCTAAAAGATGAGCACATTCAGCAGCAGTTCTCACCGGTGCTCTGTACGTTTTTGTGAATAAAACTAGTTAAACATAAGTTCAGATTTGCTAGTATTTGAGTATTTTCATATAGAATTAATTTGTGAATAATTATATTGCAGGTTACAATGTTGTAGTAAACATTCCCAAAGGAGCAACAAACATTGATATTCGGCAGCACAGCTACTCAGGGAAACCAGAAGATGATAACTACCTTGGTAAAAGCCTCCTGTGTATAACATTGATGGATAGATTTTATGCTCTTGCCAGAGCTCGTCTTTAGGCGTGTATTATCAGAAGTCTGATAAAGTCTTTAGAGCAAATATCTGATTACATTGTATCATCATTTGCCTGAGTCTCTCTGTAGATACTAGCTTTCAGAAAAATGAGATCTTGTTAGGTTTCTAATTTTTAAATGTGCGTGTGTTCATTTTTCAGACAATAGGAATTGTAGCACATTGCATGACTTTGTCAATTTTTTACTTTGTTGTGTCAATGTTAATTAAAACTCTAAAAGTGAAATCAGAAGTAATACAGGAATTTGTGGTGTTAAATCTTGGAAGCATACATGTTATTTATAAATGAAGCTGTCTGACCTTCAGCAAACTTACCAGTTTGTCTCCCATTTCTCTTTTTCTATCATGTCAGAGTATAAAGATCATGGTCACAGATTTGCAAGTGTGTGAGAGGAACAAAGAATTCATAAGCACATTGTACCAAAAAAATCTTGGTGCTTTATTTCACAGTACTTACATCTATAAGCGAATATTGGTGCATTTTTTCTTCTGTCTCTCTTTTCATTACTATCCTGTTCAACAAACCTCAGAGTTTTCCAAATGTTTTCCTTGCCCATTTGCCCTGTTGTTGCACATGCATCTCGTGGGACACAGAGACAACCCTCCCCCCCTGACACTAGCTACCATTTCAAATGTAGTGAAGCCTGATAACATTCCTTTACTAAAAATTTCACTTTATTTTTAGATTTCATTTTTACTTGTTATTCATCTTTGGTAATGTAAATTGGTCATTAAATTATTATTACAAATTATAAATAATTAATTTTTACTTTAAAATTTACTTTTAAAAGCCACTACATTAAAAATAGCTCTAGCAAATACAAGAATGTGGGCTGTAGAATAGTCCAGAAGTACAGATAATGACTGGCTCCTGCTACTGTAGGAGAACCCAGCTAAACTTAAAAGTTGACTGCATATGCAGTCAATCCTTCAAAAAAACAAATATTATTGAAGTAGTGTTGTTATTACAGAGAAATCCATGATAACTGCTCAGGTGAAAGTTACTGATGGTTATGATTGAATTCATGCATTAGAAACTGTTTGATACAACTTTAAAGTATTGTACGTGGACTAAAATAAAGCTAAGTGTTGATGAGAGTATCATCAACTAAGTATTAAGAGTTTTTATTGATAGAACCTTTTAATTAAATAGATGCTTTATTTTCAATATTTTACTTTTAGCTTTATCTGATATTCATGGAAATTTTCTCTTGAATGGAAATTTTGTTGTAAGCATGTCAAAAAGAGAAATCAATGTACAAGGAGCCATTTTTGAGTACAGTGGTTCAAACCATACGATAGAACGAATTAACAGCACTGACAGAGTTGAAGAAGAGCTAACCTTACAGGTGCGTGTTTACTTTTTTCATCAGTTTAAAACTTTGCTACATTATCATTCTCTTTATAGTTTTATGTTCATATTCACTGAAAAACAGCTATCATTTTATCTCAATTAAGGTTTTGTGTGTAGGGAATTTATACAACCCTGATGTGCGTTATTCCTTCAATATCCCAATAGAAGACAGAAGCGATCTGTATACGTGGGATCCTTACGGACCCTGGCAAGACTGCAGCAGGATGTGCCAAGGTACTGTGAATTTTTTTGTCACCAGACCCAAAGACCTGATGTTGTTTACAAAGAAGTTTCAAGTACTAGGATTTTTTTTCACCCGTACTTGTAAGGAAGAAACTCGGCACTGTCAGTAAACTTTAGGTGTGCAGAGCCTTTAAGGGCAGGAGCGGCCTCTGCTTTTGTTTTACTATTTTCAGCATTTATGCAGTGGAATTCTATATTCAAAACTGCATTTGTATTCCTTTCTTGTGTAGCTTTAGGAGTGGTTTATAATAAAACCCAGTTGAATCAAATCTAACGCATCTTTAGAAAGCACTATTGTAGTCCTACTAATATTTATTAGGCTTCCGTTATTCTATTTCCAGATGGCCACTGATTTGTCTAATATCTTTCATATATATTTATTTCTCATCTTTGGTTATCTGCTACTTGGAGTAAAACTATTTAAAGATATATTTTAAAATTTAGCTGTTATTCTATAGGCCATTCCAGTGTAGAAATAAAACTGCAATACGTATAGAATATGTATGAAGTGTGCATGCACAGATTTTGGATAGATACTCCTATTAGCAGGTACTAGAAGTGCTTATGGATTTGTAATGGTTTCTTCTGGTTCTGACTCAGGCTGTAGATGTGCTCTTGTGCTAGAGAAGCTCAGCATGTGTCAGCTGTGGTACTTTTCCCAGTACTCTATATCTTTTAGGTATCCTGTGATCCAATTTTCTTCTTAAAGAAAAGGATCACAACTTCTAAGTTACATGGTGCTTTGCAAATTTGACAATTAGGAAAGGACAGACATGATGCATTTGGAATACTTAACCTGATGAGTAAATGGACTCTTGCTCATTGCAGTTTTCTGGAAGATTATATCCTTGTGAGACCACTGTAGTAAAGCAGGGAGATGGCAGGGGTGACCAGGACAAGGTTATTCTCCACCCGGAACTGTAGTCAGCAGCATGTTTGTGTGGAATCTCCCGTATACAATGATTAGGTTGTATAATGGGGTAATTCTTAAAGGATGAATGGAATCTATTAGTATGAAAAGGCACTCTTATTTTAGCTCATTATTTGCTTTCTTTGGTTCCTTTTCTCAAGGTATTCGAAGAAGAAGAATGACATGCATACGTAAAAGTGATCATGTAGTAGTGTCTGATCAAAGATGTGAACTTATACCCACTGTACCAGATGTTTTTGAGGAGTGTAATACAGACTGTGAATTAAGGTAAAAAGAGGTTTTTAACTGGAGGAGCTATTGCGGTCTTAACATGTTTTTGTCGATAAGAGATTGAAACAAAGTAATACAGATTGCTTTATGTCCCGGCCCTCCATCCCTCTCTACCTCCCTCATCCCTCTCGTCTCTTCTTCCTTTCCTCAAATCTACTGATATAATGGGTTTATGCGTTATGATTCCACCTCTGAATCTAAGTAGAATCAGTGTGCTTTTCTGATTTGTTGGTAAAGTCTTTTGTTAGAATTATGAATCTGTTAAATATCCTGACTGAAAAACTTGTATTGCTGGGGCACTTTACATTTTTCACCAGAACTGTACCCACAACTGGATCTAATTTGAAGGAGACTTGTGTTTTTGCGCTCCAAGAAAGCCCATGCTGAAGTGATCAAAGGATGAACAGTTAGAATTACAGCTTATATTTTTCAAAGTCACCTAGGAGATTAAAAGTTCCTTTAAATTTAAGAAGATGTTTTTAAGCCAATGAGCCAAATTCTTTTGTATTGCTTTGAAAATTCCAGTCGTGAGATAGATTTTACAGTTTTGCCTGTTCCCTAAAATGCATATCTGTATTTACATGACAATTCCTAGTACATGCCCCAAGTGCTTTATTCACCGTGGTCTTATTTTTCAAAACACAGTTAGCTTTCTATAACAGTTTATTCTTGTAGGTGGCACAGTGTTGGCAAAAGCGACTGCACATCAAAATGTGGCCCAGGGTATCGGTCTATAGAGATCCACTGCATGAAGTACTCTGTTTCAAAAGGACTCAGTGCTCCGGTGGATGATAAGTACTGTGCTGATCAGCAGAAACCACCAACCAGAGAGCCCTGCCACGGTGACTGTATGTTAACAAGTTGGCACTACACAGAATGGTCAGAGGTACGAATTCAAAACCTTATAATTGTACCATTATAGTTCTGGTTAGTGTTCATATCCAATTTTTATTTCTATAACTTTTTTTATTAGTTTAAGTAACTAAAATAGTGTTTGGCAAGTGCAGAGTTACGGGAGGTGCTAAGCTAATACCAATCTTTGTATTTCAGCACCTTCATCATGTTTTTGTAAGAAACTGTAGCTAAATTGTTTGCAGCTTGGTTTTGGAAGTCAGCAGAGAAGATCTGGTAGTTAAAGGTGTTTATTTCATTTACAGTCTTAATTAAGTTCCGAGAGTATTTTGGAGAAAAGGAAAAAGTACTTTAATCTTCACTAATGAGTTTTGTCTTGGAACTACTAAACGAAGTGCCAAATTTATCTCGTGTGAACGTATTAGCAGTCTGCTGATTAAATGTAGGACACATTTGTCTAACACAATAATGTCTTCACTTTTAAGACTGATTATATATTGTGACCTGGTTTTATTGTATTATGTTTGCTGTTTCATAATACTGTCTGTATATCACAGTGTTCCAGGAGCTGTGAGAGAGGTGTCAGAACCAGAGAAGCTTTTTGCATGAACAATTTGGGTCGTCATCTTCCTGACAGAGAGTGCCAGGGACTTTCAAGGGTTGTAACACAGATCTGCAATGAATTCTTATGCCCAAGCTGGTCTGTTAGTGAGTGGAGTGAGGTAATGAACCATGTAAAGCTTAAGACACTTTTTGTCCTTCTCATCGATATTAAAATAATCAGCTTTAAGTGTTTGGGTTTTTTGTTTTGGCTGCTTTGAGGCACATGATAATAAAAATTCTGAAGTCCTAGGATTTGGCTGTTACACATCCCAGACATACAAATTAATGAGAACTTCCGAAAACCAGAGTTTATCTTTCTCTGAAATTTTGTTACAATAAGATGAGGAAAGCTTGGAGTTGGAGTAGAGTTGGATGAGAGAGATTTACTTAGAGTAAATCTCTCTACAGTAATATGCATACCTTCTTTTTTTATAAAGCAATGAGAACCATCCAATCAACTGGAGAACAGAATTCTATCTGGTTTATTATAGATTATACGGGTACAAAAGAATCATGGATAGTTTAAACTTTTTTCATTGTGAAAGCTGTGATGTGTGCACTCATATTTTAAACTTTAGAAACTCAATAGTGGTTCCTTTGTATTAGGATTTGGGTTGATGTTTACAGGAAATGGAGAGTTCATAAAGAACTAGTTTTGTTTGACGACTTAGATGCATGGAATATTTTTGTTACTTATGTGATCTTTAAAATCCAAAAGATTACTAAAAAAAAATGAAGCCAATGCAGATTCATGTCTTTACAAACTGATAGGTGTAATAATTTTACAGTGCCCTGTGACATGTGGCAAAGGAATGAAGCGTCGTCAAGTATGGTGCCAACTTAATGATGAACAACTGAGAGATGATTTCTGTAATCCAAATGATAGACCAGAACCAATAATACCGTGTGAACTTCATGAATGTGCATCTTGGCAAGTAGGGCCTTGGGGATCAGTGAGTACAGAAGGATTCCTGGCTTCTTGTTTTCTACTTCAGACTGAGTGATCACAAAACAATACCTTTTAAACACTTCAATTGTATCTTAAACCATTACTTTAGTTGAATTCACGCATTTGTTTGCTCCTATTGGCTATCTAAGCTATAATTTAGGAATACCCACATACAAGTTAAATGCCTAATATAATCATTGACCCTGAGCCTTACTGTCAAAGATACTTTTACATATTCATACAATATGAATGTATTACTTCTCCAGAGTAATGAAAATGTAGATAGCAAACCTCTTGGATGAATGAGACAGGTAAAAGACCAAATATTTATAGGACTATGGGCATATTTCAGTGATAGCATATACACTTCCATGATCTTAATTAAAGCTAATAGTAGCAGGCAGAAAGACTTAGTATTGTTGTTTTGTTTTGACCTTCAGTGGTAAAAGATCTGCTATCTTTTTATGTGAAAGTGCTGTTGAAAAATATGTTCCTGTGTATAATGATAACCCTGTAAAGGTATACCACAGTGGCTTCAAAATTCTGGAAAAAAGTAAACTGGTTTGTGAAGGAAACTTTTGTCACCAAATAGATGAGAATTAATTAAATTAATTAAGGTGCTCAATTTCCTGGAACTTTCATAAGATCAGGTTACTCATACAGACAGAAGTGTTGGATTATTCAGTGTTTCTTGGATGTCAGTGAGAATTCATTACTAAATATCAGCTGATTTTTCTTTTTTCATATAACCTGTTAGTAAAACACAGAATAAATATATATGGAAATTAAGTATATTTTTAACTTAACATTTCTTTTGTATAGAAATTTCTCATACGGTATTTTGTCACATTAGACATAATCATGCTGATGTCTAATAAAATGTAAAATTCCTTTTAAGTAATTTTTGATCCAGCAATAGCCAAAAGATTGTTGTGTTATGGACATGGTTTAAGCAACATATGGTCTGCAATGAAGAAAGTTAACACCATCCCAGTAGTCACTCCTGTTCATTCTAGAAAGAATTTTAAAATAAAAAATGAAATTAAAAATGAATTATTATTATAAATAGTTCATATATTATATTTAAAGTGTGTGAAATTACTGACTTTAACAGTGTGCTGTGACATGTGGACGTGGATACCAGATGCGTGCAGTCAAATGTGTTACTGGGACTTACGGAGTTATTTTGGATGATGATAGGGAATGTAATGCTGCTACTCGTCCTAGAGATAACCAAGTAAGTTAAAAAATACTTTTCTGTTGATAGTACTCTTTAATTAAAAGCATCTAAATACAAATATTGTATTGTATATAAGTAAGTATATTGAACTTGCAGGAAATGAGTTCTAAAATGAGGAAAAAAAATACTGAATCTATCTGCTTTTTTGTCCTGAATTTCAAATTTGACCTAGTGAATTAGGTAAAAGAAGAGTAATGTGGAGACTGAAGATTTGAAAATTTGTTATATGATTGAAAGGGTCCAAAGGCTTTTGATTATTTGGCAGGGGGGAAGCTCCAACATGTAGAATATTATAAGGAGACTGCCTGCCACAGTGGCTTAATAAGAGCACCTGACTGGCTTGGTATTCTCTAAAAGTCTGCTTGTGTATAGTTTTTCAAAGAATGACATGGTTACTTGAAAAGAGCTTCAAATGTTGGAATACTACTAATTAAAAAATGTATAGCCATTAATTATGATTCAGTATGGTGTTAATAGGATTCTTTACATCTCATTTATATCCAGCTAAGCTGGTAACCATGTACCTCCTTGTGGGCATACGCTGCTTCTTGTCTCAAGGAGAAGAAGAAAAAAAAAGATATCAAAATACAAAAGCCAAGCAATTGGTATAAACTTATTTCCACTTGCATGTGAAAACACTGGGTTTGAGTATGCTTTGTATTTTGAATTGCAGTACCTGTCTGGCTGTTGACTGAAACTGGGCAATTTTGTGTTCTCAGTAGCTGAAGGTGTAAAGAATGGGACAGCACAGCCACTGTCTTCAATCAGTTCTTCTGTACAGCATGTGGCTGTGAAACAGGAGACAGTAACGTCTATGCCTGTTGTCTCCAGCAAGCTGCCCAACACAGTTCTTTCTCAAAATGCAAATATGATTAGTTATTAATAATATACTTTTAACATCAAATACACTTTCTTTGCATCTTGATTTGAAGCAAAACAATTCAATAAAAAGCCTGTGAATAACACCAGGGATAAGTTAGAAGATGATATTTACTTGATAATTAATGCTGGCTTATTGTAATGGTAGGATCTATCTCTGTAGGAGCCATTTGCTTTGCATTTGGGTTTTCCAAAATGTTTATATTGAAAGACTTTTTTTCTCACCCTCACAGGAGTGTGAATTGCCCTCTTGCCCAGAAAATACAAAATTATGGACTACATCATCTCCTCTAGTTCATGTGGGGAAGGTGACCCAATGGAGATACGGATCATGGACCCCAGTATGTAATGTAGTAGCAGTCACATCTTACAGAGCAGTCCTCCATTCCTTTCCCCATTTTTTCATAAAGTGCTCCTTAATATATTTTTCAGACGGAACTCTGTTAGTGATAAATTTTAAAGGAATTCTGATATTTTTTGAAGAATATGCTTCTTAAGGATGAGCAAGACATTCTTGGCAAATTCTGTGTGCTTCAAATCTAGCCAGGGAAGAGAAGGAGGGTCAAAAAACAGGGAGCTGGGGTTCTGAGCAAAATATGTTTCATATGATTGAGAGTGTGCAAGGAAGTGGTTTTTTAAATCATTTATCTGAGTACAGAGAACATAATTCTAAAATAAGATTTAAATAATTTCTGTGAATAGCAATATTAAGCAGTTTGGGTCTTTATAGGTCTAGTTTTATATAATTTTTAAAATAAGGATTATAAAAAATGGTTTCTACACAAACTGTTTAATAGAAGAGTTTTTGATTTTGATAGTGTTGAAAATTAGTTTTTGGTCTCCTAAAGTGTGATGAGCTTGGATTGTTCTCTGACAGTGCTCTGCATCCTGTGGGAAGGGTGATCGTGCTCGCTATGTGAGTTGTAGAGATGCTCATGGAGGAATAGCAGATGAGTCTCTCTGTGCTCATTTACCACGACCAGCTGAAATTTCAAGCTGCTTTAGCCCATGTGGAGAGTGGCAAGTTGGAAATTGGTCCCCTGTAAGTATTAATAGTAATTTTTTATTTTTATTGTGTTTGTTTAGATTATTGGCCAAAGGTTCTGGTTAGATATTGGGACTTCATATTCTGTGCAAGTGTGATTGAAATTATATCCGTTGAAAAAAAACAAAATACGTGTTTCTTATTGTCAAAAGTCAATATACATGGTTTTGGTTATTAATTGCCAATATTCTGTCACAAATTTTGGGTTTGTTTTTGGTCAGTGCACAGTTACGTGTGATAGTGGAATAGTAACAAGACAAGTTATCTGTGTCAACTATCATCAACAAATCAGTGAGAATTACTGTGATCCTGAAAGCCGTCCTTCCAAAGACCAAGAATGTAACATGCCACCATGCCCACCAGTTTATCATCATATTCCAAAAACACATGACCATCCAAGCCATTTTC